>NC_056731.1:739347912-739350412 GCF_019279795.1 Protopterus annectens | reverse complement strand
TCAAGATTTCTCTTGAACAGAGTCAGTGAGGGGCTCTGCCTCACATAGACTGGGATTCTGTTCCATAGTGTAGGGAGTCTCTGGGTGATGAATCTGTCCCTCCAGCACGTCCTATTTATATCCGTGTTGAGGTTTAAGTCTCTTGCTCTCGTGGCTCTGGTGGATTTGGATTTTTTGAGGTGGAGCATGTCCATTAATTCCAGGTTGGACATGGCCTTGTATGTCAGGCACAGATCACCTCTGAGCAGACGGTATGCGACTGAATAGAGCTGGAGTTTCTTCAGTCGGGCATCATATGACATATGTTTTAGCCCCTTTATCCTTTTGGTGAGGAACTTTTGGGGTCTTTCCAACTGCTGCAGGTGTCGGGTAAGGTACATTCTGAATGGGGCGTTGTACTCAATCATTGGTCTGATAAGTGAAGAGAACAGGGGTACAATGACCTCTCCTGATCTGGATGTGAATCCCTTCATGATCAGGTGGGCAATGTAGAAGGTCTTCCTAACCACTTTGGCAATGTGAGTGTCAAAAGAGAGGTTACTGTCAACTTGGGTCCCCAGGTCCCTGATAACTTCTTCCATGTTTAATGGATTACCACCTATGTGGTAATTAGGGGTTACCTTGTTTTTCCCAAAGGGTATGACTATACATTTTTTGGCATTTAGCTTAAGGCCATGGCTCTGGCACCAGTTATCCATTTCTATGAGACCTCTCTGGAGGATGTCTGTGTCTGATGGAGTGTCAATTATGGTGCCCAGTTTGCAGTCATCTGCAAATTTTGTCAGCCACAATCCCCCTATGTTTTCCTGCACTTCAGAAAAATAAATGCCGAACAAGAGGGGGCCCAGGACTGAGCCCTGTGGGACACTGCTCGTGACTGGCTTAGAGTCTGACATGGCACCAGCAACTCTAACCCTGTGTGTTCTGTCCTTGAGCCAGTTTGCAACCCATCTTGTGACATATGGGTTTACATCTAAGCTGGTGAGCTTTTCTATGATGCCCGAGTGGGGTATTGTGTCGAACGCTTTTGCTAGGTCAAGGTAGGCTGTGTGAACTGCCTTACCCTCATCAATGGCCTTAGTGACTGTTTTGAAAAATTCGACCAAGTTCAAGAGGCAGGATCTGCCCTTGACAAAGCCAAATTGGGTAGGATCCAGTGTATGTAGGTCCCCAATGTCTTTATTTATGAGTTCCATTATGATACTCTCCATAGCTTTGCAGACAAGGCTCGTCAAGCTTATGGGGCGGTAATTTCCAGGGTCCGTAGAAGCACCGCCTTTGTGGAGTGGGACCACAGTTGCCGTACACCATTCTTTGGGTACGTATCCTGTAGTAAGGCTAAGATTAAACAGCAGCCTTATGTGTGGGTTTAGTTCCTCATTGAGTTTGTGTAGCACACAGCCGGGGACACCGTCCGGTCCCATTGATGCTGTTTTTTGCTTTAGAGAGAGCAGCTCTCACCTGGGCATCTGAGATGTTTGGGAGGCTAGACTCTGGTGGGATAGATATTTCTCCTTTTGGGGGGGGGAGGGAGAAATTTGCACTGAACCTGTCTGCCAGTATGTTGGCAATGTCTGTGGGTTCAGTGATTTTTTTATCATTTTGGACTAATTCTGAGCATATCTGGGAGTTTCCACCCAGGTTTCTAACATAGCTAAAGAAGGCCTTATGATTGTCTTTTGTGTCTTTAGCGATTTTTCTCTCAAAGTTGGCTTTATCCAAATAAGGATATGGAATAGCACAGGAACAAAGCCAAAGCCCAGAGATCAGCAAACTCTGAAGACTGGACTATTCTAGTTCAGTAAGGCGGGAAAACAAGATTTTTTTTTTTTTTTTTTTTTTTGCAGAAAACAGAGGAAAAACAGACAGTAAATGCTATAAATGCTTTTAAACGGCTAGCGCACTTGAGTGTGTTAGCCTACAGGTAAAATTAAGCAACAAATAACTTTTTTAAAAGTGCAAAACCGTTAATCAACACAAAAACAGTTTAAATAGAATGCAGAGCTGTATAAACTGGCGAAAATGCAGTCGCTAAGCAGTAAATAATCAAAAAGCCAGAAAAAAATACTTAAATCAGGAAAAAGTCACTCTTTTGCTCTCTGCTGCTTGTAGAACTCTGCAGGACACCACGAGGAGCTGTGCTGAGTTGAATACAAGCGAAAAAGCGCCCTAAAGTGGGCTTTATTACAGGGGGCTGAAAAGAGCTAGGAATTGACCCAAAATGGCCAATAGACTACAAGTTTCTGGCTGGAACCACTCCTCTAGGGACAAATAGGCCGCTCAGTGCTCCCCACTCCCACTGGTGAACAAAGACGCTTCCTTTTATCCAAATAAGGATATGGAATAGCACGGGAACCAAGACAAAGCCCAGAGATCAGCAAACTCTGAAGACTGGACTATTCTAGTTCAGTAAGGCGGGAAAACAAGATTTTTTTTTTTTTTTTTTTTTTTTCTTTTTTGCAGAAAACAGAGGAAAAACAGACAGTAAATGCTATAAATG
>NC_056731.1:739240412-739342912 GCF_019279795.1 Protopterus annectens | reverse complement strand
GAAGTTCCACAAAGGTATCCGAGATGGGAGGCTTAAACGATGTAATAATCCACACAATAAGAACGATAAAAGTATGGCATGTGAATTCACAAATCTCCTCCAGTGGCTGAAGTTCTTTATTATACACAAAGTTGACAAGGCATTTGTTTTTTCGTACTTTTTGCCTTGTCAACTTTGGTTTGCAGTTCCAGAGTTAGTTGCACTTGGATAATCTCAGATGCATTATGCTGAGCAACTAGCCTGGAGGTGTGGATATCCTTAATGAATATGGACACGCCTCCACCTTTAGTGCTTCGGTCCAGGTTAGGTGGCTGAAAGGTGTGCTATGAATTATAGCCTCATAATGCAGGGGTGCTCTCTGGAGCCTTGAACCAGGTCTCTGTCACTGCACAGATGTCAATGTTCTCCATTTTAAGGAGTGCCTCGAGTGAGGGCATTTTGAGGTTTAGACTTCTAGCATTAAGTAGCATTACCCTCAGATTTTGCATGCTTGTACCTGTTATGGTGGTGAATTTGTCATTTGAATCTTGCCTAAAAAAGGCACTATAGGGGGTGGCAAGAGCCTTAGCCAGTATCCAGAATCCCAAGGGCGACAGGTGCAAGCCATCTCTGGCAAAGCATCGTGGTTTGTTGATTATGTCATCCCAGGCAGACAGATACTGGATCCCCTTAGAATGACACCAGAAGCTTAGTCAATTGTTGAAGTCAATCATTCTGTCCTTGTACTGTGGTATCATTCTGGGTGATGGCAGGATGCTACTCAGGGCTACGGTCATACCTGCCTGGGCTACAAGATCGGAAAACTCCTCCTGTCTCTTTTCATGTAGTCCAGCGAGGTACATCTCAGGTCATTCACACCAACATGGAGAATGACAGAGTCATATTTGTACTTGTTGTGGAGTGACCTGAGTGCATGCGTTATGTGGCGGATCCTGGCACCTGACAGGCAGCTGACAGTAACTTCCTCCTTATTTAGCCTGGTGAGTGGAACATCAGTGTGCCTGACTATAGAGTCACCTATGACTAGAGTGTTGGGTACGCTGCTATGCCTTATGGGCTGTGGTTGAGTAGCACACTGAGTTTCTGGGCTATGTGTCATTTGGGTTGTTTTGGGGGGGGGGTGGAGGTTGTTTGCTTTTCTGCTTTGGAGGTCCCTGTTGCTTAGGTAGGTTTTTTTTTGAGAGCCTCTGTGAATGTAGGTGTGTGTTTTATGTTTCTATGTGTGTGTTTTGGTGGTGTAGGTCTTGAGGGACTATGTGATGAGTGTGGTGTGGTGCAAGTGTTTACCTTCTCCACTTGACTGCCTAGTCCAATCTTGGGTGAAGAGAGCTTTGCTTCCAGTTTCGCTATATAAGTGCATCTCTCACAGGCTGTTGTGTTGGGTGGTAGGAGGAGAGGGTTGTCTGTGTACATGAGGCAATTGTTGCATTGCCCCAGAATGCCCAGATTCATCAGGTAGACAGGAGAAAACACCGGGAGCTGACCCTTAAACATGCCTGGATAGGTACTTATTTATTAAGTACTAAAAACTGTTTTCCTCTAGACAAGTGAGGAAAGTTGAGTGCTGTAGTAATTTGTAGCTTATTTAATGCTTACAATGAGTTCTGAACAAGTGCTGAGCTCAAAGAAACAGATTCGACTGCTGAAACTAGAAAACTGGCTAGTTCTAAGAAACAAAATTAAGCTAGAAGGCTTCCCTCCAACAGAGAAAGGCTTGGGGGCTCAGAAGCTTACAAACAGTCCTGGATACAGCAAATCTATATCTGGTCTAGAAGACTTACAGGAAAGGTAGGAAACAAGCTTAGAATATATATATATATATATATATATATATATATATATATATATATATATATATATATATTGTTGTTGTTGTTGTTGTTTGTCTTTCGGCTTTTCCCAGTTAGGGGTCGCCACAGCGGAACTCCGGTCCGCTAATGATTGTCAGTAGATTTTTCACTAATGCCAAGGTGCCAGCTCGACGTCCAACCTTCAACGAAGGCACGCCCATTTACACATGTTTTTTGAATGCCACCCAACCACGGGGAGGACATGCATTTCAAAACAGAGGTATAGCCAGAGAATTGAATTTTGTTCTTGTGTACTGTTATTGTTGCCCCCAACCCACCTAGCAGTTAAACATTTGGCACGTTATCTCCCCCCACCCCAGTACTTAACATATATATATATATATATATATATATATATATATATATTATGTAAAGTGGAAAGGGGACAGGAGGAGAAGACGCTAACTGGGTTGGCCTTCTCAAATGTTCTCCCTGGAACAGGTAGAATTAGGTAATGACACTAGACTGGGAGGAGTGTCCCAGATCAAATTTACAGTAGGGGTGGGCAACTGCAAAGCCACCAAGTATAAAAACAGGATACCAATAGGGAGGGAAGGTGGGAAACAAAAATCAGAACAAACAAACCCAACCAGATGCTTAACAATTGTAGAAAATTCTAGTTAATACCTCACACACAGTGAGTAAAATAAAAGTGACATAAATAACTCAGAAATAAGCAAAAAACAGGATACTTAATGCTATATATCACAGATTAGTTATCTCAGAGCCTGTCCTCTGACTTCCTCCACCATATCACCTTGAAATTAGACAGAGACAACCATGCAAATAGTTTGCATTCACTACATGAGGTGCACTAGGGCATTGCAGTGTGCAGTGGTTAGAGTTGTCTCCTCACAGCAATAGGTTCTCTAGTCTGATTCTCGGCTGGGGTACCTTCTGTGTGGAGTCTACATGTCCTTTCTGTGTTTGCATGGGTTTCCTCCAACATTCCAAAGACATGCAGTAGGTGGATTGGACCCCCTCAATTGTCCCTAGGTGTGTGTGTGTGTGTGTGTGTGTGTGTGTGTGTGTGTGTGTGTGTGTGTGTGTGTGTGTGTGTGTGTGTGTGTGTGTATGTCTGCGTGTGCGCCTGTGTGTGTGTGTGCATGCGTAAGTGGTACACCCTCCAAGGAGGGTTGGGCCTCGGGCTAACAACCCAACCCTGTTAAACCCATAACCTCTACAGAAACAATGAGTGCTCGAGAGTGCTTGTTGCCTGATGTGCTGAAAGGCATGGTGTGGACATGAGAGAGAGATACGAGGTACACTAGAACTTTGAACATCTTTGCCCAAATAAAGAATGGCAAACAGAATCCCATCCCTGCAGTAAATTTTTGGGTACAAGATACAGTTTAATAAATGTATTAATTTATATTTCATTTTCTGGGTTAATCTCACTAGGCCACTGCATATCTCTTAACTTCTTACAGCAAGAAATTGAGACAAAGAACAAAATAAGGGGGGGGGGGGCAAAAATAGGGACAGATTTTAAAAATTGCTTTTATAAACTTATAAAGTTGCTAGAATAACAGGATGTATGCTAGCATGCATTTTCTGAAATATTTGAAGTTTGAAGCTCAAATATACGCCATTACTTACTGATTCAATTCTCAGTGATTTGTCAGAAAACCACAAATGTTATAAGGAACAGACTCAAAACGGGAGGCAAAGATCTGGACATTCTGTGAAAATCTGGACATTTGAGAGGTATGGGACACTGTCTTCTTTTCAGGTAGACCTGAGGTGGTATGTACAATGACTATGGAAAATGTGGCCAGGGCACTGTGGAAGATCCCTTACTGTGTCTCTTGTGGTGCTGGAGAGTGCTACCTCGCCGAGAACTCAAGATGGCTGAGGCTGCTGATCATGGGAATTGGCTTAGTGATTACCACTATCTTACTGACATTAAATCTGATATTCTGGTTATGGAGTTATCTCACTGAGGCTACGAAGATGAGGTCTTGAAAGAAATGTTGGTGGAAAAAGAACCTGAAACTGTAATGCTGTTTTATGGAGTGATGTTATGAAACAAAAATTCCCTTTCAAAATGGCTAAACCTTTTATTGCTGTTCCCCATTTAGATGCTGTTGGTAGTGTTGCTGTTTTTTTTCTGTAATGGTTGATATATTATTGGATCATAAGATCATAGGAGGTTACTAGGCTAATGGCCCCGGGACCTTACAAGCCTAGCCAAGAGTTTATACCCCAAACAGAAACCTCAGTCAGCACCTATTGCCCCTATCAATGAGGGACACAGGTGGAACCCCCAGGACAAATTTGTGGTTTCCTATCCCTTCATCAAGGGTGCACTTGAAGGGGGTCAGCCAGGTACTCTGTTTGATGTGTATAGCAAGCCTATTCCAGAGATGGGACAGCCTCTGGGAGACAAACTTGTCTTACCAGCAGGTTTTGTTGACATCTCATATTAGATTCAGGCCTTTCGATCGGGTAATGGGCAAGGAGTTAGACTTGCAGATATGAAGCATCTCTAGTAGGGCAGGGTCTGAGATTGCTTTGTAGACATGACACAGATCACCCCTGAGCAATCTGTACAATACTGAATAGAGTGACAGTGATTTGAGCCTGTCCACATAGGACAGGTGTTGGAGGCCATGGATTTTTTTTGTGAGGTACTTCTATGGCCATTCCAGTTGGTGCAGATATTTGCAGAGGTACATACCAAACAGGGTGTTATACTCAATCACTGGTCTAATGAGGGAGGAGTATAGAGATGTAATAACCTCCTTTTTTTCTGGTTAAAATCCCTTTACTTATGAAATGAACCAAGTAAAAGACTTTGTTGACCATTGCTGGTTGAATGTGAGATTGTTGTCAACCTGAGTACCCTGGTCTCTCACCACAGGTTGTGTACTTAGGGGGCTGCCTTTGATGAGGTAATCAGTAGAGGCCATGTTTTTGCCTAATGATATAATGATACATTTTTTTGCATTTAAGTTGAGGCTATGACTTTGGCACCAGTCATTAGTTGCTGTGAGACCCTCTTGCTGTATGTTAACATTATTTGGGTAGTAAATGACAGCACCCAACTTACAGTCATCTGCAAACTTGGTCAGCCACAAGCCTTTTGTCTTTGTCAGGACCTCTGAAAAGTAGATGCCAAATAGTACAGGTCCCAGGACAGATCCCTGGGGAACTCCACTAGTGACATGTTTGCTATCGGAAGTGGAGGTGCCTATTTTGGCCTTGTGGGTCCTGTTGGTGAGCCAGTTGGCCACCCACCTGATGAGACAGGGATTTATGCCATGCTGTGTTAGCTTTTTCATGATGCATGAGTGGGGGATTATGTCAAAGGCTTTGGCCAAGTCAAGGTAAGCTGTATGTACTGACTTACAGGAAAAAAAACAGTTGAGAGGATGTTCTGTAGTTCAGAATGATAATAGTACTGGCAGAACTTCCAAAACATATCCTCAGATTTATGGGGTTACTGCTTTACAACACATTAAGCAACCTATGGCTCACATTCTGGTCAAGGACAATGCAAATATGGGCAGATGGGAACTTTGGGATGATGCAGTTGTGGTTTGCTTTAACTGACATTTGTTCTATTATACATTTAGGAAAGGAATTCATTGCTGATGTTATAGACGAATAGTGTGATCTGGTGTATACATTTGTTGACATTTTTTATAAGCATGGCAATGAAACTCCAAGGGAACATTATATAATTTTACAAACTTTGTTATAAAATAAATTTAGTAATATAATTCAGGACTAATGGAGTTTATTCTGTGGGTATGGAATTTATTTGAGATTTCGTTATGCTGATGTATGTAGTGTCAATAAAAGTTTGGATGTGAGGGGTATTTGAACTCAGTGATGAGAAGCTTATGTTATATTAAACATTAATCATAATGCAGTCATCCATTTGGCAATTGTTTTTTGAGTTTAATGAATATAGAGGGATTCTTAAATATTGGGGCCTGCCAAAACCATGCTTCTTTTGTGGCAAATTGAATCATTCGATTAATGACTGCCATTTTAAGAGATGCAATCAATGTGGAAATGAAGGACATACAAATAAAGAATTTATTCTTAAATGAACTGGTTACCATTAAAAAGAGCATTTGCGATTCAGTTGTTTCTTATTTCAGGTGTAGGGGGAAATCTGTTAAAGTACAAGATATGTGTGATGCTTTTCTATGGAATATAACTCTTTGATTATTTCTGTTGCGGTTTCTTTTGAGACTGAAAAGGATATTGCTGTAATGATGGGAAGGGTATTAGGTACTGACTGGGGATTCTGTCCTTCATATTGATTTTGTTTTACCTGGTGGGGATTCTGTCCTTCATATTGATTTTGTTTTACCTGCATACCAGGTACTGACAATGGCTAATACTTTTGATGTTGTGGATGTAGAAGATGAAGCAGAGGCACTTTCATCTGAAGTTCAAACTACTGATGAAGTTGGTACAATAGGACAAAGAATACAAAAATGTAAAAAAATATGTAAGCAAAGATGACTAGCAAAAAGTAAGGGGGAAGGATAATGTTTCCATTGTTTCAGTAAATGTAAATAGTTTATTCGATATTTGTTATTGAATCATATTTACATGGCACAAAGATAGGCAAGAAATATTATTTGCTAGGCACTAGGCATTTTCTTTAGATAAACACAATAAACATGATTTGAAAGTATCTCGAATGAGATGGTATTATGGACTAATGGTATACATCAATTTTCCAGTTTGGCTGTACTTTTTAAGGAAAAAAATGGCTGGATTATGAGTATTTTAATTATATGTCTCATTAGGGGTATGGCTATAGATGTTAGATCATGAGACAGAGGTTTTAGACTGATCATTATGTATATATATATATATATATATATATATATATGTAGATTTTTTCCAAACAATTATTTGTTAAGGATGTTAGACAAATTTTACTTGTAAATTTGGATATTATTTTAGTAGAGGACTTCAACTGTGATATCTGTAAAACTAACCCTAGAAAATATCACAATGTTTAATTATGAAATGATATGTTGCACATAGGTGAGCTTTGTTTAAGAAAAGAGAAAACAGAAGTAATATAGAAAGCTCATTTCATGTCTGGTATACCACCTGTGACCCAGAGAGTGACAGGACTAACAAGAAACAGAGTACAAAGAAGTAGTCGTTATAAAATCACTTTAGCTCGCAGATATAGAAGACTCTGTATTGGACGTCCTCCCTGTGGGAGGAATAAAGATACATTGTTGAAGTTTTAAGTAGTTTATTCAGTTAAGTAGGTTGATGAATGAGTGCTCATGTTCTAATGCATTACATTCAACAGGTTAATTTTTAAAGTCAGTTATAGACAATGGTGGGACAGTCCTGGGGAGCTGATTGGAGGAAAATCTGGGAGATAGAAAACAAGTAGCCAATCACAAAGCTGAGAGATTAGTCCCTTATTTAAACATTCCTGAAAGAGCCATGCAGGTTTACTGGCTCATCAGCCTGTGGAACTTTATTCTTAATTAATTTTTTTTAATTTTTATGTTTACAAACAAAACATGACAACACACCAGGAGCTGCCGCTATAGCACTATATTAAAAAAAAGAAACACTTTTGCCTAAGCTTCATCAGGTCCATCTAACATAGTGTTCTGTAGAGTGATTTACAGTTTGATCACTGGAACTACTTAACTCTCATCAGACTATCACCAGACTTTATTAGCCTGTTTTGTATTACATGTAATATGAGAAGCTGTACCCACTTTTACAGGGCTCATATTTCCTGAAATACATTATGAAAGACTAATCTTTTCTTGTTTTGCAGAAGGATTACAGTGTCTGCTTATAAGGAGCTCATATACATGACAAATGTGACCAGTCCCCATTCTTCTTCCTGATGAAGACAGCCCTTTTATATGCAGGGGAGGAAGCCACTTAGAACTACAATAGGTGACTCCCATATGCATGTTTAGGAAAAGAGCACAGATATACTTACTATAAACATAACATCAGACCTGAAATCGATCCTTTTATGTTATCTTAATTATTAGAAGAAAACAGTAGTATGATGTTCATTGGGATTTCAAACAATTGTGCTATTTGGAGATGTTATGGAATTTATACCTGTGTAATAATAATTGGTAAGGGGTTAAATCATTTAACTTCTGTGTGGGCTAAAATGGAAGCTTGGAGAAAGGGTATTAGTAACTTCTGGGATGCTAGTAGTTTACAGGGCCTGCATTCTACTTGGACAGCCTGTTACAGTGATTTTAAGGCAAAATACAAAATTGAATATATATATATATATATATATATATATATATATATATATATATATGGGATGAAAAGACAAGGTAGTATAATTAAAGAACATTATACACAGGCTGTCTCTGAATTTGAAGGTACAAATGTTGTTGGTTGCTTTCACAAAAAAGAAAGATATATGAACTTAACAAACAATGCCAGGTATGTTGAAACAAAGGAGATCTGTTTTCAAAAGAAGAAAGGTAGAAGTAACACCTCTGCAAAGTAAATCTATTTGGGAAGATGAAAGTTTCATGAATTGTTTGAATAATGTGTTACATTATGATAAGGAGGGGTTCATGAATGCAATAGAAGTATTTCTTAGAATGACTTAAAGTGAATTCAATAGTATTCACAGATTGTGACATTTCTAAACTTAGAGAAATGAGGAACAAAGCCATTGCAATGACCCAGGTGACCTGTGTTTGATTATCAACTCAGGCATTTGAGGCATTGGCAGTGGAGAATGGACATGCCCATCCTAGAGTGTGGAGGGAGGGAAGCATGCTCAGCACATAGGCTGTGCTTCAATATTTTTGGTAGAAACAATGGAAACAATCAAAAAATACTGGCCAAGGGTGGACAGATTGCTCTGCCAATCTCAGACCCATGTAGAAGTAATGAGCAGATTGGCTAAGGTGCCCATTGCATGTCCTGTCCTTGTGGTGTTGCTGGATGTTTACAGCATCAGAAGACTAAAAATAGGAAAATGTTCTTATTTATGGCAGCAGTGTGATGTTGTCACAGGATTTTTTCATCTCTTTGACAACCCCAACCTTAATCAGAGTTCCTCCTGGGGAGTCATGAGAGATAGGAAGACCTGAAAAACACAGAGAAGTAATGGAGTCAGCTAATGATAAGCTTGTGGGAGAAAAGGGAGCTGCAAACATTGATGGAAATAGAGATAACCTTACTTGAATTAACTAGTATATTAACATTTGTTCAAGATGATAGTGTCTCAAGAAAACATGGAGCTGGATACAAATTCTATAAGGCCCTTTTAGATAATGAAACTATGTCTCTTATCTCTGCCTTGAATTAATGGGTAAAGGATGAAATTCATGATGAACACATAAATGAAACTATTGCTCAACTCCTTTGGAAAAAAAGACACAAAAAGTAATATTAGTAATTGGTAGCCCATTGCCTTATCTAATACTGGTTATAAAATATGTATAAACATTTTACAAATATGGATGGCAGGTGGAAATAAAGTGGTGCTGATGAATGGTTTATAGAGTACTGTAGGAAACTTTATGAAGGAACTGTTAATTTTAATTAAAGACGTTACTGACACTTCACTATTTGATAATAATGATGCAAGATTAATGCCCTGTGATATTAGTAAAGCTTATAATAGTCTTTAACATGAGTAAGTATGGAGTATTTTAAGACAAAATGGCATTGGTAATACTTTATTATATTACATTATGTTAATTTATCCAAACACCTGGGTAAATGGGTGGTTAACTAAAATACACAAATGTGAAAATATGTAAGAATGAGTACCCTTTAAGTGGCATTTTATTTTTTTTGTTTATGAACTATAAGCTCCTCTTGGATATCTATAAACCAAAAAAAAAAAAATCAGCAAACAGCTATACAGCTACACTCTTGCCTTTGCTTGGAACAAACTCCCTCTTACTATCAGATCCATCACTAATACTCATAGCTTCAAAAAGGCCTTGAAAGAAACACTATTAAACTCTAGAATCTGCTCATGCCAAAATACCAATTAAAATGTTGACTCTGTACCTTTGACCCTTACTACTCTATCTACTAATCTTCCACACACCCTCCTATCCCCTTCTCCTCTCCACCTAAATGCTTACTAGTGTTGTTTACCTGGAGAGTCTTCCTCTCTCCACTCCCTACTTACTACTCTTGTGCCTTATCCTGCTATGCTATACTACACTATTTTGCCTATTTCCCCCTACTGATCTCCCATCTCTCTCAAACCCCACCTGCTACGCATCCTACTTTTTACTCTGCTCTACATTTTAAACTAAGAACTTATTTATTGTAGGTATTATATTGTTTCAGAACTTAAGTTTTCACTGTTAAATTTGTCTTTGGTTCTAACAACCTTTTTGTTAGCCATATGTTCATCTGTACTTAAATTTTTGCTATCTGTTATACCAGTCTTAGAATGTTTCACTCTTGGCTTGAAATTTATTATATATAATATTGTATCTTACTGTGTAGCTTTTCTCCCCAGGCCTCCTTTGAAAATGGGCTCTAGCTCAGTCGGCCATATACAGTTAACAAATGTTAAATAAATAAATAAAATGCACAGTTTTGTGTATGATTAAGAAAAAAGTAAAAGATGCTAGCTTACACACGAGATATATCACTTTCAATCTTTTTATCTTATGCAGATGTTGTTATCATAACAAAAAATAAACTTTGGATGGAAGTAGTTAAAATGTATGAAAATTGCTCAAATATGGTTGGTGGTTTACTAAATAAAAGTGCAGAAGGTCCAGAGATGTATTTTCAGGGGGTATATACTATTCTAAGAACAATATAAACTTTTGGGATATTGTTTTTTGTTATTCTCATAGCATGGATGAGCAGTTTATTGACATCCCAAGTAAAATGCATCATGCTGTAAATTTGTGCCACACGTTTAAGATGTTGGGTCAGACGCCAAAAGATTTGTGAAATTCAGAAGAGTATAATGACTTCAGAAGAAATATTGTGGGAAACCAGGTATTATGCTAATGTGTGGAATAGAATACTACAAAATTCAAAATAGCTTTCCGCAGGTAAGGCAAGTGCAAAGGCCCCAAAACAGTAAAGCAAAAGCAAAAACAGCCAGCACAGTGATGAGAAAATCCAAAGTATTTATTAACAAAACATACTGGTTTCGGCTACAAGCCTTCTTCAGTGTAGTCAATAGACTAGACTAGAATACAACCTCAGCTTAATGCAAAAAGAACAGTCAGTCATCTATGTTGACACAAGGGTATGTTTAACCAGAAACTGCATGCCAAGCAAGCAATGCAGATAAGTAAGATATGTTCCCATTCGTGGGGCATGTGTACAAGATGCACACAGAATTGTCCATATTTGTCTGACCATATGTGACAGTGGGTTGACAGAGCCTAAACAGACATCAGTATTATCTTCTGTATATTGCACACATGTGCAATACATTACAGATTCCAATATAAAGCACAGAGAAAAAAAGGAAATATTGATTATGCATACTTGTTGAATCCATTGGAATTTGCAAAAACAAACTATAAATCAATTTTAGTTTGGCTGTAATGGCATGCACAGCTACATTGCCAGCAATAACTGCAGCTAGCAAAAGAAGGGTTTAGGAAGTGAGTGGGGAATACACTTAAAGCACACTCCCCTAGTCAATAGTGTGATAGAAAAGCAGATAGTGGGTGAGGCTACAGAACAGAGGTACATATGAGTGAAGAGTTAATCAGAGGAAGAGTGAGAAGGGCATGGATGATGTTTTTTGGTGGGAATAGTCCCTTTTTTTATTTTTGAGGAAAAGAAGGATTGGAAGTCTTGGCAAATGGAAGAGGATAAAAGGGTTGGCAAAAACATGGAACAAATACCCCACCACAGGACATACAAAGCTAGGTAAAATGCAAAAAAGGTTATCTTACAGACAGCACACAGATGGACTGTATATCACTGGTCAAGGGAAATGAACAAACAGGGCAGAAATGCGAACCTATCATAGTTAACCACACTAATACATAATACAGCAATGTACAAGGCAGTGCTGTAATGTTGCTAGCTGTGTGACAGTCATATAAAGAGGATTAGGACTGATATTAGCCATATGATAGGACGTACTAGATGGGAAAATGTTCAGTGCAGTACATTGCATCCTACACATATAGTCATTCATTAGGCTGTCAGCAGTGCAAATGCAACCCACTCAGCAGCAGGGAAAATTGGATCCACAAGTACACATGTAAAATCACACAAACAGTGGTCAGATTAGAACCCCAACATGCATAAAGCCAAACAGCAGTTCTTTAATACATAGGACAAGGGGTTGTGCAATCAGAAAGTAATCATAAATGCATAGATGATTAGGAAACCTGTGAAAGGGTTGACCCAGGGGAAAGCCACATGTCAGTGACAACAATGATGATGGCCAGGTATTCAATGAGGATATGGGTTATGCATTCATTGTGGACAACAGGAGCAGCCAAAATGTGCTGCAATCACAGGTCAAATAATGGCATACAATGGTATGTTACTGTGCATAACATTCATGGTGATGTGGATACAGTGGACCACAGCAATGAAGCACAATAAATTAACAACATCAGTGATGTTCAGTAACAGAGAAGCAGGAATAATGACAATAAGGCCACATGAACTCATGTGACCCCAGTCCAGATAACACACATGTGGAAGCCTGACATGTTCCAACAAAGTACAACTGTGAGTTGCAGATAAGTGGCACACCATCTGGATAAGTGAAGTGTCCTAGCAACACAGTACCCTCATAGGTCAATGATGCAACTGTACACAATGGTACAAGTAAATGCCTACACATTGTTCACATATAACACGCAGATGTTTATGATATGGTTAAAATCTATCAGAGGAAAGTATCATGGTTACATTATGACCCAAGTAATAATGCACAACCATTGTGAAAAAGCAGTTCATAAATAAACAGGGCAATCATGTCTGAATGAATAAAGATATCAGACATGCACGTGTCCCTAAAACAATACAAAGTGCAAAAGCAGCAGACAAGTAACCTCAAGGTGCATGCAGCAAGATGAAAAGATCTGAGATGTATGCAACATGCACATATGACAGAAAGTAAACTATGGGCCAGATTCATGAAGGCTTGCATGGAGTCTAAAAGTAGTGTAAGACTCCAGACAGCCAATATGTCTACCGAGCGATCCAGGAACAGCTGGCAGGGGTGTGCATGAGAGCTCCTAAAATGACTCTTGCACAGACAGTGTTAGGTTATGCAAATTACCTCATTTGCTGCTGAAAGCTATGCAAATGAGGTAAATTTGCAATCCAGGAAACACTATCCTGTCCGAGCAAGAGTAGTGTTATTTGCAGAAATGTACTCGGTTGGTAACTGAGTACCGTTCTGCAAATAGCAAAATGGAGCAATGACAGCTCCAAATAAAGGATGCATCCAGGTGAGGAAGCATGCCAATGGCCAAATATAAGGCCATTAGCATTTATATGTGTTGCAAAATAATAAAAAAATATATATTTTTCCCCGATCTCCGATGTTTAAGCGTAGTGCAGCGTCACACAAAAGTGCGGCGCTCTAAACCCCCCCCCAAAAAAAAATAAATAAAAGCCAAAAATAGGCATTTTATCACAAATATCCATCTGCTATGCAAGTGAATGGCAGGCTGAAGACAACATGGCTACTGAGTAATGGTTGCTAAGGGGGGAAGCTCAGTGTGAGAGATGTAACCAAGCATTAGTAGGCAATCCTATGCAAATGAGTATAAGGATAGTGAATCCAAATTTTCCCTGCCATGTGAACCATGTCCCTAGAGTGTAAGAGTAGGATTAGGGGAGTAACAGAGTAGTAGATAGGTAACATCATGAGGGGGGGTATGTATCAAAGACTGTAAGCTTATTGGAGCAGAGTGGCATGTGTTTGCTGTGAGTTACACAGGACTGGAAGAGGCGTGTCTACAGGTGTCTGAACTGAAACCAAGAAACCAAAGGTGTATACTGTGGCTACAACCAAAGTTTCTTGCAAAGATGCTAACACTGTGTGCGCACGTGTGTGTGCCTGTACACCCATCTATGCCTGTGTGCACGTGTGTGCGCCCGTGTAAGCCTGTGCAAGGCTGTGTAAGCCTGTGTGCATGGATGTGCACCCACCTAAGCCTGTGTAAGCCTGTGTAAGGCTGTATGCACGCGTGTATGCTCATGTGCGTGTGTTTGCACTTGCTTGCACAGTGCCGCCCCCTGTGGAAACAGAAAAGGGAAAAGGAAGGAAAAGTATTAGTAGGAAGTTAACCAAGGAGAACAAGCAGAGCTGTCAGGTGAAATCAATCAGAATCAGCCAATTACACAGGCAGTACACTAGCCCAGCCCAGCCCAGCACTTAAAACTCTGCAAACAACATTCCCCCATATTTTACTCAGAAACACTGCAACACTGCAGTATACAAAGAGAAGTGAAAGCTTAAAAAAGCTTAACTGAGAAAAAAAATGTTAGGGGCTGCCATTGCTATTATAAGGCAACATGTGCAAGATGCTGATGGTGGTGCCATTGCGGATGTTGCTGAGCAACCCACAGTGAGGAGACGGAGAAGAGTGTACAGACCCAGTAACCTACCAGGGGCTACATGAGCTGGAGATAGTGGTGCGCTATAGAGTGGACAGAGAGCTCCTGCAGCAAATTGTTGAGCTGTGCAGGCCATGCCTCACACACAGAACCAACAGAGGGGATCCCATCCCAGTGGAAACCAAGGTATGTGTTGGCCTAGGAATACTAGCAACAGGTACCTTCCAGAGACCAATTGATGATATGATGGGGATTTCACAGGCATCAGCATCAAGGGTACTGCACCAGTTCCTGAATGCCATGTCAGCACATGTCGGTGATCATGTATATTTCCCCAATTCCCGTGAGGTATTGGCCAGCAATATGCGTCTCTTCCAGCAAATAATGGAATACCCTGAGGTAGTGGGTGCAATTGACTGCACACACATACACATCAAAGCACCAGCCGGTGAGCGGGGTAGGGCCTACATCAACTGCAAGTGCTTCCACTCCATCAACTGCCAGGTCATGTGCGATGCCCAGGGCATAATACTGAATGTGTGTGCTGAAAGCTGCCACAATCCCCATATCTGGCATCTGATGCAGCTGTACCAGACATTTGCCAATGGGGACATCCCTGACGGTCACCTAGTGGGGGATGCTGGATACGCACTGGAGCTGTGGCTGATGACACCCATCAGAAATGCACACACACCTGAACAAGAACTCCATAGTGAGGCTCACGCACAAACATGAAATGTAATTGAGCGTGTGTTTGGGATGCTCAAGCCACAGTTCCGGTGCCTGGACACATCCAGTGGAGCCTTGCAGAACTCACCAACTACATGTACCCAAATTGTCATGGTAGGTGGCATGCTACACAATATGATCCTGCGAAAACAGCTGCAACAGGAACAGCATGGCGCAGGGCCAAACAGCCCCCCACTATTGCCAAGGCCTGCACAGGTACAGCGTGACTCAGAGGAGGAACAACCTGAGCCTGCCCCAGTAGACAGAAGGAGGCGTGCCCAGTATGCCTTTTCCTTGGCAAAGAGGCAACACATAGCACATACACTGGCTCAGTAGGAACCCTAGAAATGATACCTCTCTCTGACTCGCACATAAAATACAAGGGATGCCTAACTTGACACTACCTGTTTCCAAACATGTATAGGGAGTGTAGTATGTGCATCCAACATGGGCAGCCCTGCAGTACCACCAGAGGCATGATTGCCATGTTTTAAGCAATATAAAGCAGTGCTAAGCAGCATTTACCAATATTTAGCATATGTAAACAAAATTGCCCATGTTAACTAGCGCAATGTTGGGCAACGTTGAGCAATGTTGGGCAAGGTTGGGCAAAGTCGTGCAAAGTTGAGCAAAGTCAGGTAAACATGCTCATATTTGCTTTACTGTTCCTTAAGCAGTCTGCTCTGCCCAGCATGAAAATAAAAAGCAGTGACAGAGCTCGAACCCAGGATACCGCACACTATAGTCGCAGTACTGAACCACTAAGCCATGATAGCATATCAGTGGCACAGACACAGCAGGACAATTGTACAGTAATGCAAACACAAAGAAATGCTGTATCATGTCCCTAAAGAGGCATATGAGTAACCTCCCCTACAGGCCTATGCAGACAGAGAACATCAGGCCAGGTGGTGTGATGTGGGTAGTGTAGGCTATGAAGTTGCAATCTAATATACGTGACATTGGACGCTAGGATCTGTAGCACAGTAGTATTCCT
This sequence comes from Protopterus annectens, assembly GCF_019279795.1. NCBI lineage: Eukaryota > Metazoa > Chordata > Ceratodontiformes > Protopteridae > Protopterus > Protopterus annectens. The sequence continues at coordinate 739,326,811 of NC_056731.1, read as the reverse complement.
TAAGCCAGTAGAATAAACAACAGTACAGACTGAAATGGTGTACGGTACATAGCAGTGCAGGCATAGCAAATATGTATAAGTATCAGGTGAAACTCTCATCCTGTGTACACCCACAGTAACAATCAAGTGTGACCCTGGGTAGAAATGTACAAAGAATTGCTGTCCCCCCTGCATGTAGAAATGTTGATAAGTCTGTGCAAAGTGTCTCATGGAAGCCCTGCAGGCACAGCATGATCCCTGTTGATCTATGACACAAAGGTGAGCCCTGCTGTAAAGATACAGCTTGACTTTCCATACACATATAGTATAAATGTCTATACTGGGCGTGCCCACACACTCCAACAAATGTAGTGGATTTCCTGCAGTATCACACTGAAAGGTCATACTGGGCATGCTCACACACTTAGAAAATGAAACAAATGTCAGGCAACAACATACTGAAAGGTCATACTGGGCATGCTCGCACACTTATGCCAAATACGGAGGTGATAATAAGGGATCTATGGACAAATGTGAATAGACATCTCTACTTCCAGAAACACATTCACAAAGTTGTCAGAAAATCATGCTATGTGTTCACATAAACTGCCAAGGTCTGTGCATGTAGGTTAAAGGAGGTTCCCAGTACTCATCAGTCATCAGACCCATCAGAGAGTACCACAACACACTTGCGATGAATCAGACTAGGACATTCAACAGCCAGAAAGACCACTGAAGTACCCTAACAAGAGGATTACTGGCCTCAAACAGTTGCCCCATGCAACAAGACTGAATGTAACCCAATCTGTACTCTGTTGCATACTGTCTGCTCAGGAGATCTCTGCCCAACAGACAGGTCCATGTCATGGCTACACTCAGATCTGTACTGAGTTACAGCTCAATGGCACTAAATATACAGACCCAACTGATATTGCAACATCCTGGCAGATAGGATCACTGTTAACTGTACCCCCGCTCACCCATGAAAGAGCACACCTCTATAATGGAAGACTGCAAAGTTGCTGTCATCACGGCTGCACAGGTAAAACAACACTCTCCAAAGCCAGTATCACAGCAGCCATGGGACCAGATAACTTCACAGGTTGTGTTCCACACAAACCACAGAATGAACAGGCACCACACTGACGTACCATGTGCAGTCATAACCTCGCATCATGCTTTGGGCCTGTTGAATGGTGCACAGTGACGGTAATCCCACTATACAAGAGTGGAGACACCACGGACCCCAGGAACTAGTGCCCCATTAGCCTGACGAGCCCGCTCTTCAAGGTCATGGAATGTATCATCATACAACATATAAACAATTACATTTGTAATCCCCAAACCCTGGACCACAACCATGTTGGGTTTGCAAAATGCAGATCATGTCACTTAAACCTGATAGATGACATTGAAGCAGTCAACAGAACCATCGACAAGAGTAAGGTGGTTCACACAGCCTATGTTGATCCTGCCATGGCTTACAACACCACCCCACACTCTGGAAATATAGATAAACCCCGGGATTCATGAAGCTTGTGTAGGTGGCATAACATGAAATATGGCTGCCGAGCGCTTCAGGTACGATCGAATTCCACGTGCACTACCGGCGTACGCCAGATCTGCGCAGCTCCCAGCGTAGGCATGCAAATCACACCGTGCGACATACTGCAGCATGCAAATGAAGGTACATAGCGATTCATAAAGTGGCGTAGGCGTAGCATAAGCCTACAGAAATGTAAACCAAAAAAAAAACGGCTTACATGTTGACAAACAGAACATCGTAGCCACGGAAGCAGACCAGACTCATGTATAACAAAGTTAACATATGCCAATCACTAAATATACAGCTAATGGCATAAGAAAAGATGCACAACACATAAAAAATAACATTTAATGTCATGGCCACAGTAACACAAAGGACAACCGTAGGGCATGTGTGCGCAAATGGGAACACAAGGAAAATATATACAAATGTCATAAAATAGCAATGTAACAAAAATCATGATTTCACCATAATAGTCAATGCTATGCATGCTACATCACAATCAAGCTGTAAGGGTTGCTAAGGGCCTGTGACATCATTCAGTGCGGTAACTATGAATTAGTAGTCAATGCCATGCAAATGAGGCAAGTAATAGTGAATCGCAAATGTCCCGCCGGCCAAAGGATGTACAATATGGCGCAGCGCTACAACACCGAGGAGTGGTCTGTAGGAATACATGACATCAGCAATGGGGGGGACACTGCAGCTGTAAGCACGTTGGAGCAATGCAAATCCGGGCTGCCCATTGCTAAGCAAAGCCGCAGGACAGGGGCGTGGATGTAGGTATAGCTTTGCTCAGCTGAGAGCACACATGGTTCCCGAAAGCGCATGTGTACGTGGATGAAAACGTGCCCGAATCCCGGTAAGCGGACTCACGCGCCACGCACCACAGGCCAAAAAGGAAGTTCAGGGGAAGACAATAAGGAAATGCTACTGTAGGGTAATAGGAGTAGAACCGAGCAATTAACACCTATTAACTCATAGTGGCCAATTGACGCCAGCTAACAAGGCTGCTAGCAGCAACCTGCAGAACAGGATAGGGGAGGTGTCGGATTGCAGAGAAAAGAGAACTGTAATTGCTGAGCAAAGCAAACATGCAGTAGATTGGCAATAGAACACATTTGGCAAGACAATCCTGGTTTGGGAAAGTACAAAACAAGAAAGCAGGCTGCTGGATGCATGCAAGACAATGGGAGGGAACTGTTAAGAAAAGCAGAGGCAAGGGAAAGAGGTAATCCACGGCAGCTAAATGTAATGTAACACCAAAGGCAGCACAATAGCAGTATCTGTGGTAAAACACAAGATACCCTGCAGCCCCTAATGTACATACACACCCTATGACATCATCAGTGTTCAAAGCACAATAGTATAAAGTGTGAAGGCACCTCACACACACTTGTGTATTCCCAAACACTGCACCATTGGTCTAAACATTCAGGGAACTTTTACAATGTACATGTTGGGAGCTGCCATAGCTGTGATTCATCAGCATGTGTTGGAGACTGAAGTTGTTGTGGAGGATGATGCTGACAACCACCTCAGGCCCCGGCGGAGGAGAAGAGTGCTCAGACCAAGGGTAACCTACCAGGGGCTATATCATCTGGAGATAGTAAAGCATTACAGGGTGGACAGGGACATCATACAGCAAATAGTGGAGCTGTGCCGGCCACGTCTGAGAGCCAGAAACAACAGAGGAGAACCCATCCCAGTGGACACGAAGGTATGTGTAAGCCTGAGAATACTAGCTACAGGTACCTTTCAAAGGCCAACTTGAGATATTATGGGGATCTCACAGGCATCAGCATCCAGGGTACTCCACCAGTTCCTGGATGCCATGTTACCACATGCCAATGAGCATATATACTTCCCCCAAACTCAGGAGGAGTTGGCCAGCAATATGCATCTCTTCCACCATGTGGCACACTACCCGGAGGTACTGGGTGCAATAGACTACACGCACATGCATATCAAGTCACCACTCGGAGACCATGGTAGACACTACATAAACCACAAGGGATACCACTCCATCAACTGCCAGGTCATGTGCAATGCCCAGGGCATTATTACGGATATGTGTGCTGGCAGCCCTGGAAGCTACCATGATTCCCACATCTGGCATGCCTCACAGCTGTATCAGGTATTTGACAGGAGGGACATCCCATATGACCACCTTGTGGGGGATGCTGACTATGCACTGGAGCCGTGGATGATGACTCCCATCAGAAATGCACACACCCATGCAAGAACGCCATAATGAGGCACACGCACAAACCAGAATCATCATAGAGCATGTGTTTGGGATGCTGAAATCACGGTTCTATTTCTTGGACATATCTGGTGGAGCCTTGCAGTATTCTCCAGGCATGTGTGCCCACATCATCATAGTATGTGCCATGCTACATAATATGATCGTGCGGAAACAGCTGCAGCAGGGACATAATGGTGAAGGCCCTCACAGCCCACAGCAATTGCCAAGGCCATCACAGGCACAGAGGGATTAAGACCACGAACACCCTGTGCCAGCCCCAGTAGGCAGACGGAGGCATGCCCAATATGCCCATGCCTTGGCAAAGAGGGAACGTATAGCACATACACTGACAGTGTTGGCCCCTACGGACTGACACACTTCTCCACCTGCACACACAGTAAAACGGATGGCACACACACATGACCACCTGCAAATTGTAATGTATAGGTGGCCTACTGTGTGAATCCTACATAGGCAGCCCTCAACTATTGCACACACAACAGCTATTGGAACAAGGAAAGCCAATACCTGAACAGTAAATGAAGCTAACAGCATATGTTGATACTGTATGTATAGGTGCCTAGGTACATTGATAGGTACATGCCCGATTTTCAGAGGCTATGCAGCAGCCTAGACAAAATGTGTCTGCTATCACCACCCCGTCGGTCAACCAACTGTCCCTCTGTGGAGCAGAGCCAATATCCAGATCCACATGTGTAACCACTGCTCCCCACCTACTCTGCATGGATTCCCTGGTGTGTTAATGAGGGCCTCCATATAGTGTAAGCAGGGATGTAGTGCCAAAGCATGGGGAGTACCCATGACAGGTATCTGCCACCCCAGCATTCTCCAGTTATGGTTATGTCAAGGTGTAGAATATGACAGTGTGCGGCTCACTCTGACATAGATTCCCAATGCTGGAGCACATCCATTAAACATCACTCGGGCATACCATGAAGTGGTATCATCCATATGTAAACAAACTGAGTTACACATTTGACTGCAGTATGGAGGAACAGCCGTAGTACAGTCCACATACAAAACACCACTAACACTTGTACAAACAACAGATAACCAAGTGGTAAAGCCACTGACTGTGTCGTGTATGTACCCGGTTCCACATCGTGCAAGGTCCATAATGTAATCCCGATGGCACGAATAATGGATGTTGGATATAGGTCATTAGAAAATGTAGAAGCACATGTTAGTGGGTTAATGTGGTGGCAAGTGATGGTAAGCATCGTTCAAACAGGACTACATGGATATGCGCAAAACAGGTTTAAGCTTTGCAGAATTCCATGCAGATCATGGTCATGGATGTCCAGAACAGGTGAAACCAGCATTATTCAGTCATGTACTAACAGTGCCTGCTCTGAGAGGTAAAACGACCACTGGCAGGAGTAGAACACACAACCATGTACACAATCACCCACCAGCAAGCTATCTGAGATGTACCAATGGCAGGCATGTATTGTGACAGGTTAGACTACAAAAGTGTGGGGTTCAGCAAACAGAATACACCGCCATGTACCCAACGAAAGGTGTGTACACTCTCTCTCCTTCTCCCTGTCTATATATATATATATATATATATATATATATATATATATATATATCTATATCTATATCTATATCTATCTATATATCTATATATCTATATATATATATATATATATATATATATATATATATATATATATATATATATATATATATATATATATATATATATATATATCATAGGGATAGAAAGGGTGATAGAGAGATGTATGTCAATATATATGGAAATACATATATCTGCGAATATAAAGACAGGTTAACGACATATACACAACCATGGAGGTACAAATGAATAGGATACTGCCAACTACCGAATGCTTTACATACCGACACGTGTAATCACAAGGATGAAAGACAGAAAGATCACAGTACCTGAACAGTATAACCACGAGTAATATTATCACGTTGTCAAGGGACATGTAGTTATCGCTGCCAGTGCTGCAGTCCAGGTTGGTACTGTGTATAAGTGTGGTTACAATTGCTGTAGTGTGTGTAAGTTCATGTTGAGAGTGCATTGTGTGTTTCCATGAGACTGTAATGTGTGTGTGTGTGTGTGTGTGTGTGTGTGTGTGTGTGTGTGTGTGTGTGTGTGTGTGTGTGTGTGTGTGTGTGTTTGCATCGTGGATCTGTTTGTGCAAACTCGGAGGTAGATTATTACAGTGGTTGTGGTCATATTTGGCCTTAAGCATATGGTTACCACCTGTTCCACTTTGAGAGGGACAGTCCCTCTTTCGGCAGTTGTGTCCTGACAACAAATATTAAAAATGGCAAATGTACCGTGATTGTAGGACATAGTGATGTCTGATATATGAAGTAATAGTTGCATGTAATAGTTATGTCCATCTCTCAAATATGTAAATTTGTGAAGAAACATAATAAGCAGCTAAAGTGCTACCATAATAAAAGGTTCAATGGAGGGCAAAAGTAAGTTCTACCCTTTGTACTGACAGTGTTTGTGTAGGCCTCTACACCCTGATGTGTGCCCAACAAATGTCCCAATATGGCCAATTGAAAAGGTGGCAACCCAGGACAAAGAGTAGGAGTCACCAACACAACAGCAATGAGTGCAAATACTTGTGACAGACATACACAAGACAGCTTTCATGTAGCAACAGTTCAGTACATATTGATGTATTTGGGAGGGATTGAAGGATCAACATCACCTGCATGCTATGTAGGAACCAATTAACAATGGTTTAATGACTAAGCCTGCAATAACCATAGTATTAGTCTACTAAATGACAGGTCTTCAATGAGGGAAGGGGCCCTCACACACACATATGGAATTTCTATAAATGCAGTCCCCACAAACCTTTATCTGCTATGTACACCCACCTACATCTGCCCCACAGCCGAAACAATTGCAATACAGACTGTAATAACATCAGAAACATCCACTCACTCAATGACATCTGCAGAAGTGTTAACATACCTTGTGAGAGACACACTTGTAATGGCGCCATGTGAAATTGTTGCTGTTGTACAATGGAACAGATGCCGATGTTACAGGTTTCGTTTGCAATAGTCTCGTAACAGACAGTTGAGATAACAGCTACATTCACATGTAGAACTATTTACTGTAGCCATCACACACAATCCACGGGGACATGATTTCAGGGTATCCGGGTCTCTCCTTATAGCTGTTGCAATTTATCACAATATAATACATCTAGACCGTCTCCCTCGAAGGTAGGGCAAAAGGACAATGCCCAAGTGGAGTATTCAATTATACACCACTGTTGCCATGTAATTGGTCAATGGAGTAGCTGCACAGCTGATGTGCATGTAATAATCTACTCCGGAACACCAATTGGTGGCAGGATACCACATGTTACAGGTATTCACGTATAAAACGAGAGCTTGCCATACATTCAAATTGTATGCTCATACCATTGAACCGTTTAAAGAGGAAAGGTGTAACACAGATTGTATTGCATACTCAGACCACTAAGAAGTATGTAGAACACTCAATATGTTAGTATATGTAGTGCCTGTGCTGTAGAAATGAAAATGTATGCAATGCAGACAGTGGGAAAAGGTATTATGTAGTGATGTCTTGTTGAGCATAGTAATGCTTGTAGAAATTGTGTGTACTGCTGTGGGCCACAAGATAAACACCCCAGACACCACAAGGGATGCTACATAAGGGCTTTAAACATAACAATTGCACTCCCGCCATTGTTGGTGGTAGGGTATGTCCAACAAGTATGTGCCATAACAGGGGATAGCATATGTTGATATACAGTAACAGTAGGCATATGTATGGGGGTATAATGAGAATAACATGCCTAAAGTGGTCCTGCTGTACAATTATGCTTTGCATCATGGGATATGGTTTCAAATATGTGTAAAGTACAGTATTGTAGGTAGATAAGTCAAATATTTTACATAGCATGACTGGTATATTATGCAAACATAAGGTATGTGTATTGGACTGTACAATACACATTAACAGGATACATATGTCTTGTAGTCACCAGACAGTGTAACAGCATGATAGCTAATTGAAATGGAAGAGCTACTCAATAAACCATGCACAAAGGACATGTAATAGCATCATAGATTCACAGTTAGGTACTATGCTGTCTGGCCAAGTCCATTTGTAAGCCCTAATACAGTGTTGTCACTGGTGGCACCTCCCTAGGTTACTATCCTGTGCCTTTGAACAGCACAGCCATTTGTTTCCTGCACCTGTGTACAGTACAGCCACTGCAGCAATCCCTGGCGTACATGTCTGTCCCCCATCCACCCATCGAGGTACCTCATGAAGAGTGCTAGTGAGTGTCCCTGTCTGATGTACATAGGAATCATGTTCCAAAGCATGGTGGGTGTCCATTTCAGGAATGCATCCCTCCAGCACATGCTACTCATCGCAGCATTTGGGTACATAGCCCAAAGCATGTCACTCTTAGTGGCCTTTGCTTATGTTGCTTATGTGGAGCATATCCATCAATATTGGTGTGTACATGGGCCTTGTATGTTCAGCAGAGGTCACTTCCGAGTATGCAAATGACTACAGTTGGGGTTCCAGTAGTTGTGCTCCATACGTCATCCTTTGGAGGTGAGTAATACTGCTGGTGTGGTAATGTTGTGGTATTTAAAGCTATTGCTGTCCTGTAAGGTACACCCCAAAGGGGGTGTTGTACCCATGAATGTGTTTCATAAGAAAGGAGTATAGAGGTACAATGGCAGGCTTTGTTCTGGCTACAAACCAGTACAGGTTACAGTGGCCATGTAGAAGGATATCCATGCCCTCTTGGCAATAGGTTATCAAAGGAGTGGGTGCTATCTATGTGTGTAGTACGATCCCTTATAATGTCTCATGTATGTAGGGGACCACCACCTATGTGATAGTCACAGGGTGAGGGTATGTCTATGCACCATCTGCTATGCTGCTTGAGGCCACGTTACCGATGGCAGGTATCCATCACAGTGATATCCGTATGGAGGGTGTGTATATTAGCTGGTGAATCAATCATGGCCCTTAGTTTGCAGTCGTCTGGTAACCTATTCAGGGAACGTCTGTCTGTGCTGGAATGTACCTCAGGGAAGTCCATAACGAACATGAGGGTCCCTATGACTGAGGACTGGGGTATGCCAATTGTAACAGCAGGAACTATGGTATGCTACCCTCACTGTGTGTGTCCTGTCCGTGATCCACTGTGCATAACATCCCAGGATGTATGGGTTGCTGTGCAGGTGGATGTGTATAGTGACAATACCAGAATGGTGAACAGTGTTGACAGCCAATGAGAGGACAAGGTAGGCTGTGTTGACCCCCTTACCATCATCTACGACCTTGGTAACTGTCTTGCAGGACTCCACCAGGTTTAGGAGCCATGTTGTGGATCTAACAAATCCAACCTGGGTGGTATCAAAGGTGTGTAGGCCAGCAATGTCTCTGTGAAGGACTTCCATGATGATGTTCTCAATAGCCTAGCAGAACAGTCTAGTCAGGTGTATAGGGCAATAGTTCCTCTGGTCCATTGTGGTGCCACCTCTGTGGAATGTAATAACTGTTGCTGTGTGCCAGTCATGGTCCACAATGCCTGATACAAGGCTACTAGTGAATCCGGTGCCCAAGTGGGGATCCATGTCATTCTGAGGTTTGTGTAAAATGCAGCCTGGGATGTAGGATGGTCACATGGAGTGTGTGTTCCAGGCTTTAGAGACAGCAGGCCTGAATGGCATAGTCATGACCACAGGGACTCTCCATTGATCCTTTATAGATGTGGGTCCATGAGGGTGTGAGAGGGGTGTAAAGTTAGCTGCCAGGTTGTTGCCAATATTAGTCGGTTTTGTAATGTGTCTGCATAACCATTGTATGTCAGAGCAGATGTGAGTATTGCTATCAAGAGTAGTGACATACCTCCATAATGCTTAGTGGAAGTCCTTTGAATGTATCGCAGTAATGTTGATGTAGCTAGTGTTGGTGGATGTAAGAAGGGATCCCAGAATCCAACTGAGGCTGACTAGGGAGCCACACCACCCCTGGGAGTGTTCCCTACTTTGCAACTGTCTCCTCCTGTCGTGCTGTATGTCCATGGCAGTGGACCCCCATAGGGGCATCCGATTTGTGGTGGGTACTGTCATGGCTCTGTGTGGGATACCATGATCCATGCAGTTGTGTAAGTGCTAATGAAGTGCAGTTGGGAATGTTTCTGCGTTTGTAACTATATTGTCCATCTGCACAGGTGTCATGGCGATTACTACTCCTGTCAAACAAAGCGTGAAGTTGGCTCTGTAGAAATATTTTACTGTGTTTTCTGTGAAGGGTGTGGTGCCGTGATGTGGATAACAAGGGTGATTAGCATACGTTCGGAACTGACCAATGAGGGGATACCTCAGGTGAGTTACACCAGTCACACATGTTGGTAATGTCCAGGTCTACGATATTGTTGGTCTTGTTGGTGGTGTGTATATGTTGACCCAGCCGAATTAAGTTTATCAACCCATGACGGTGTTGGCCTAATGTGTCGGTACATGAGTAGGTAGCACAGGTAGGTGTGTGGTAGTGTCAGTGTCACATCAGTAGTGCCTGTGTGAACCCTACTTTCCAGTACACCAAGAAATAAGGGATGTTAACTATGGGGTATGTTGTGGAATCTGTAGCAAGCTACAATTTGTACAGCAGTTCTGGCCACAGTTAGTTGCACTTGGATTGCCTCTGAGGCATCGTGCTAAGCCACCAGCATGGAGGTGTGTACATCCCTGTGACATATGGACACACCTCTGCCGTGGGTGTTATGGTCCCAGTTACATGACTGAAAGGTGTGGTCTGTGTAATGGCCTGTCAGTGCAGGGGTGTTCTCCGGAGTCTAGACGCAGGTCATGGTCACTGCAGAGACATCAAAGTGGTCCATTATAAGGAGTGCCTCGGATGAGTGCGTGTGAGATGGAGATGTCAAGCACTGAGTAACAATACCCTCAGGTTTTGCTTGCTTGTACTTGTTCAGGTGGTGAATATGTGTCTGAAATGTGTCTAAAACAGGCAGTATAGGAGCAGCAAGAGCTTGAGATGTTAACCATAATCCCAGGGCCGACAGGTGCAGGACATCTGTGGCAAAGCATTGAGGTTTGTTGACCATGTCAGTCAAAAAGGACAGATACTGGATACCCTTGGAATGACACCAGATGCATAGGCAACTGTTGACGTGAATAATTCTGTTGTTCCACTGTGTCGTCAGTCAGGACTAATGCAGAATGCTTCTCAGGGCTAGGGCAATACCTGCCTGGGCTACAAGATTGGACAGCTATTGCATGTCCCTGTACATGTAGTCCAGGAAGTTGCATCTCAGGGCACTCACACTAATGTGGAGAATGACAGCCATATTGTACCTGTTGAGGAGTGACCTGAGTGCATAGGTCACATTGTGGATCCTGTTACCCGACAGCCAGATGTCAGTGACTATCACCTTGTGTGGCCTGCTGAGTGGGACTTCAGTGTGACCGCCTACAGAGTCACCTATGACTAGTGTGTTGTGTATGTTATAACACCGTATTGGCTGTAGTTGATGGGCACACATGAGTCTGTGGCCTATAAGCAATTGGTGTTTTGTTTGGTGATGGGGGCTGCCTCTGTTGCCTATATAGAGTAGTATGGTGGGGCTCTGCAAATGTTGTACACTTACTATGTGTGGCCTGTAGTGGTGGAGATCTACTGAGACTATGTGATGAGTGGTGTGTGATGCAGATGTTTAACATCCCCACATGATTGTCAGGGTAAGTCTGTGTTGGAGAGAGCATTACCTCCAGTATGGCTACATATGTGCATCTCCCACAGGCAGTAGTGTCCTATGTTAGGAGGTGAGCATTGACTGCGTACATGAGCCGATTGCTATATTGCCACATGTTGCCCACAGTCATCATATAGACAGGCAATAACACTGGTAATTGACATCTGGACATGCCTGTCTAGTTAACCAGTACTCACAAGATATGTGAGGTAAGTGTGTACAACAGCTGTCATACTGCAAGCATGCTGGAAATGTAAGGACAAACAGTGTTTACCAGGAGGAAATGAGTAGGTTTGAGTGATAAAGTAATTAGTAGCTCATGAAGTGTGTACATGTTCTGAACAAGTGCTGAGCATGCACACGCAATACAGATAGTGTGTCGGGTAATTTCAACTCACTGCCCCCCCAATAGGTACACAATCACATATCCATGAACATGACAGAGCCCCTGAAACATAACTGTCATGGTACAAGGTACACTCTGGCTGCATGTGACCTGTCCAAACCCCTGGTCATACAATACACATATGGCAAAACAGTTGGCTCTACACATACACTGCCATATAAAACATAGGTTCATGGCAGTCTGTGAAAATATGGAATGGATCACACTAACAGTTATCACAACCCACAAAGTGGAGATGCCGCTCATAATGGGGGGCACAGCACTATCACCCTGATGAGTATGGTCTGAAAGCCTATGAACCTTAATCAACGTAAATGTTGTTAGCAGTACAGCTGTAGATTACAGTACTGATGTATACACACTGCAAAGCATACCTGTGACAGGTCAGTGGACATCATCACACATACTGTGTTCCACCTACACTCAGTATACTACATGTACCATCGTATGTCACAGGAGTGTTCTAGCAGTGGTCTGTTCACAGAAGCAACACTACAAAAGGTGTCTGAGTGACATGTGCATAGCACACTAGTGGCAGCTACAGTAAACTAGGTTAATGTGTTGTACTCCTCTGTCATTGTAGCCCATACCACACAGAGAAATGGGTGTCATCTGCATATGTGAAAATGTGAATGGCCATGACCTAGGAGCAATAGCTGACTCAGTGTTGTGGATAACATACAGCATGGGCTTTGTGGGTGAGGTGTGTGACATATGTGCACAATCTGACAGCAGCTTATTGCATTGTCACCGCTATGTTAATAACCATGTACCCATTAACTACCACCTCGGCAGCGGTCAACATTATGGACACTGTCCGTAAGGGCTAGTGCTGTGCAGTTTACCTCCCTGAGCTAGTGACATCACCAGGGCTATTAGGTAGTCATAAGAGGCAACCTAAGTCATGACAGGGTGCCATCCATGAGCATGGAGATCATTGGACAGCCATACTCAGCACTTACGTGACCAATATTGGATCACATGTCACCTTTAAGGGTTATTGGCCATGCTGGAATGGGCGTCACCAGCCTTCACAATCCTCATCTCCACTATGCAGCATGCTGCCTACCCTGCATAAACACATGTGCAACACTGCGATGTTGGACATGCTACACGTACATATCCTGATCTGAAAGACATACATCATGGACAGCCACCGTCCTAGTACAGGGGTCGCCACATGCTGGACAGATCCCTGTGCCATATATGTGACATACTCCTGCCATACCATGCAACTCTGTCCAGCAAAGCTGTACATGTCATCTCTATCATACATGGTGCGATGACCACATGGTAGATGTATCAGTGACTGTCTGGATCAGTAATGTGGCACTGATTCACCTGTCGCTGGGAACATGGCTGTGGGATACAGCTAGAAAGCCTAGCATCCTATGGCCAAACATGGCCCAGGGCATACAGGATACTACACGATCCTGACCGTACATGCTATAGTTGATAACCATCCCTGCGAATACCATCCGGATAGCCATTGTCCCATGTGCATCACATGTGCAACACCGGCGATACATTGCAGGATGTTGAACTGTTGTACAGTGCCATGTAGATGTATGTGGCAAAACACATGCTAGGAAAGGTTCCCGTGCGCATGTCTGCATTGTCACTGCCCATGTCCGTGAAGGTAGTGTATGTGATGATATGTGACATATACACAGCATCAACGTCAACGGCATTCATGTGCACACATCCAGGCATGTGCTGATAGGTAGGAACACCAGTCAGGCAAAAAGACATGGCCACAGCACGACAGCATTCACATGGAGTATGAGCAATGTAATGAGGTGACACACGTATATGGTGATAATATCCAATACCCATTGCGTGTTACATGTGTGTGAAACAAACATGTCAGTTGTGTGAGTGTCATGACGATTTGTAAAGACAACTGTTCATAAGTACTAACTGTAATACACATGAATGCGCATCTGTTTCTCTGTGCATCTCTGAGATGCTGTGACCTGTCTCCATCATTATGTCTTACAGATAATGCCTCGATCACGACTGCCGGCATATAGCCACATGGAGGATGATGTACTCATACCATACCTCCATGACAATTATGAGGAACTGTTCAGCCATTTGCCACAACATGGTCAGCAGCATGATGACCTGTGGCAGGAACTTCGCAGGAGGGTCAATGATGTGGGTGGCCATAACTGCACCTACCAGCAGGAGCGCAGACATTGCACGGACCTGATCCGACATGCTAATCAGCGTGACAATGCAATCACCAGGGAAAAAGGTAGAACAGGTGGTGGGCCACAAACCCAGCCCCCACTCACGCCTACCGAGGAACTACTGGCCAGCCTGGGGACCCTATCAGAACAGCATCCACAAACTCTAGCTGCCATCATGGAGGTGGGTGTCTCCCAACCACAGAGCCTGAAGTTGCCTGGTAAGTCACTACTGCACATAGAAATATTATATCCCATGTAGTTGCATGTGTCACTGTACACTATGTAATGTAACATTATATGTAAGGTATGTTTAAAAACATGCCGCATACTATAGTTTGCTACCCTGTGTATGCACACATGTGCATACTCTGCAGTATATGCTATTGTACTGGCAAATGTGTTAACATGCAAAGTGCATCCTGTAGATGTCATACAGTCATGGATAATGATCTAACTGCTGTGTCACCCCTATACAGGTACCTCTGGCATGCCGCAGAGACAGCAGTTTGTTGCAGGTGAGACAGTTATCAGTATCAGGCATGTGAATGGACAGATCTATTCGCCATGTGGCCACATAACACTTGTACACATAATGTATGGTCCAGTCATGATATACAGGTTGCAGCATTCATCAATCACACTGGCTACCGATGTGCAATATCTAAAAACAAAATGAAACAACAACATGACCTCACAGTAACTCTCATTGATAGATGTGTGGACAGCTGTCCATACAATGGTGGAGGTGTTATTCAATGTATGAATATGTACTATACATCATAACAAAACATGTGGGGTACACAGACAGTACTACACAGTGAGCTGGGATATGGGCAGCCCACATGATCCACCATTGTGGAGTGTGCCCCTGCAATGAGTGCAGACATTGTGATGTGCCAGCTGACATGTCCCAGACATGTAGTGGTCCGGCTGCGACATTGTCACATTATCCAATAAAACATTCCCCACATACCAAACATACAACTCTTTATCTGTATAACCCTGTGGACACTGGAGTATCTGACATATATGGGTGTATGTCATATGGGACAACAGACAGGTGACATAGACAGCCATCACAGACCTCTGGCCAACACATGTTCACACATGGCCATGGAGGATGGCCAGAGACATGTAGTAACACACAGTAGATGTGATGTGTATGTGTGTACACCCTGTTGCACATTGTGTACACACAGTCCATCTATAGCCTTTGTTGAATGGTGATATAGGAGATGTGGAACACTGGACATCCCAATAGCCTGTGCACAGCTTGTGGAGGTGTCACTTAATCTGACCACATACCATGTGTTGCACAAAATGACTGTGTCACAGCATGAAGGTTGCCAACTGTATAGCTTACACACACATACACAGACACCACATCAGGCCAGAGATGCCGTACAGTTCCCTTGCTGCTGTCGGACATCACTGTCAACCATGCACCTTGTGTGTGTGGTACATACATGTCATGTGGAACATGGTGTATTGGGCAGTCTGCCATGTGTGGACACGTTTGACAGACAGCTAAGACATGTTAGCAGTTGTGCAGGGCTGTCATCGGTATGTTGTCCAGTGACCTGTCACACATGACACAGCATGGTTTAGTGTGTATACACCTCACAGACATGGGTCACAATCCACAGTATGTATGTAATGTGTATGCACACAGTCATGGCTATGCACTGCATGTATATTCCACACTATATATCAATGGAGATGCCTCAGGATTCCATGCAATGGCACAGTGTCTGTACTTCACACTGTATAGCAATATAGATGCCACATACCACCCTCAATGATCATACACATCTGCTAAAAGTGCATTCGATCTGTAGGGCATACAGTCAACACTGCAATGTGACACCATTACACTGCTGTACATGTATCAGGACACCATTGTGACAAACATGTATGCATGTCACTGCACACAGCAGCAGATTACATGTCATACTACATGTTTATGTCAAGGACATATGCCTCACATCAGCCATGTGTACTGTTAACCTGTGCTGGTCCACATGGTGTATCACAGGGATGCATGCTTACTACCATGATTGTGTGAAATGCATGGCTGCTGCTATAACACATGCTTGCTGTTGTGTGTAACCCAGGGATGTAATCCAACTAGCACTGTTAATGTCTGAGATGCATGCCGTCTGCTGTATCACATGCATGCTGCATGCCTTCTGTCATATCACGTACGTGTGTGTCTGTGCATGTGTGTGTCTGTGCATGTGTGTCTGTGCGTGTGTGTGCCTGTGCATGTGTGTGTCTGTGCATGTATGTGTGTGTCTGTGCATATCCTTTGTAATGTAGAGTCTTTGTTTGCCTTCACAGGTGATGTAGGTGCGTTGCCCTCCTGCGGTCCATCTGATGTTAGTGTCCCCACAGACTCTAGCAGTGATGAACATATGCTTGAGGTACAGGCAGGGTTGTCAGGGGCTGAATCTGTGCCTGTGGTTGCCATCCCACCTATATCCCCCTCTTCCCCGCTCACAGTTCTCATGCCAACACATACCCCATCACCAGTGGCCATAGAGGAAGGACAGTTACCATGTGTCAGCTCGGAACAGGAACGTGTGGTGGCCATGGAAGGTGTGTTGTCACACCATGGTGTCAGTGAACTGACCACAGATGTGCCACACAGGCGTATGGCCAATGCTGCTCGTAGGAGGACCCCTGGCCGACATGCACATGCACGAGAGAGCACAGCAGCTGGTGTCACCAGACACATGTTTCAGACTGTAATGGCAGCACAGGCACATGCTGAACGGCTGAACAGAGAAGGGCAGAGGCTTCAGAGGGCTGCTATCCATTCTCTGAATGAAAACATCCAGGCATTGTCAAATGCTCAACAGCAGATTGCCGACGTTTTGGACAGGCGATTGGGTGACATGGTTGGAATCCTTAACCATGGCATGGCAATCCATGAACGTGAGCTGTCTGTACTGGAACATCTGGTAATAGTGAGGCATAGGCCATGTGGATGTAGGCCAGCTACACCACCTGGTGCAGGTCTACACGAACGAGCCATCTCACATGCCCGCTCCCATAGTGCTGGTAGCAGCAGCAGTGCAGCTGGTGCTGTGCTGTCCACACCAGGCCACAGCAGGCCATGTGGACATGGCCCTGGATGGTCCCAGAGGGGACACAGTTCCAGTGGACATGTGTCATCAGACAGTACCAATTCTGTACCTCTGTCTGGTAGTGCCCGTGCAACCCCTGGCAGGCACAGGTCATGTGGCTGTGGACGGACACAGTGAGCTGTACAACCTGTTCTGTACAATCTGGAGCTGTCAACAATACCCCTGTGTAGGCCCAATACATGGCAGAACTGTGTGCACACATACGCGCACACACCAGAAACATCTGTAGGGCACTGACACCCTCATGCATAATAACCACACATGCCCAAAGTAGATCACAGGCCCTAACCCACACACATGATGTCATCTACAGGTGCAGCCTAGGCCCCTGGCAAACATTATCACCCTGTGCATATGATGATGCCTGTGCCACATCCCTGTCATCCACACCATTGGTGCAGGTACATGCTCATATGGTCTGATGCACAGGGTGAACAGATTAGTGAGATAGTTGTATATTACGGTTGTTGTGTACTGTTGGCACGCAGCAGACATACCATGTAGTACAGGATTAGACTGCATTGTTATAGTTATATGTTCATAGTATGTGTCTTGCTAACAGTCACAGCATGTTGGTAATGATGCCCTGCTTCCCTCCTTAAGGTCTCATTGCATGTGCCAGTGCATGACAGTGTTTGTGGTTGGAATGCATTCTTTTATGTTCACAGTATGTGTCTTGGTAACAACAGTAACAGCATGTTGGTAAAGATGCCCTGCTTCCCTCCTTAAGGTCTCATTGCATGTGCTAGTGCGTGACAGTGTTTGTGGTTGGAATGCATTCTTTTATGTTAACAGTATGTGTCTTGGTAACAACAGTACAGCATGTTGGTAAGGATGCCCTGCTTCCCTCCTTATGGTCTCATTGCATGTGCCAGTTTGTGACAGTGTTTGCAGTTGGACTGCATTGTTTTATGTTCACAGTATGTGTCTTGGTAACAATAGTAACAGCATGTTGGTAAGGATGCCCTGCTTCCCTCCTTAAGGTCTAAATGCATGTGCCATTAAGCACCAGTGTGTCCAGTTACAGATGTGTACATGTGGAGTACTCACAGGCATGGATGGCAATACCAGCATGCTATACGTAGCCTCTACATTCCATATATCTCTACACACCTAACGATCCAGGAGCATGTGAGCTGTGTACTAGGCTACGGTGGCAAGAGACGGGACATCCATACCAGGTGACTTCACAGGTACAGCTACATGGTGCGGGGGGTTTACACAGCGGTCTAGCTGATGTCAAGGGTGGGGGCCTGTTGATAGCATGGGGACTCACTGTGTAGCAGTAGAACACTGTCACATCACAGTATGTAAACACACACATACACAGACACACACAGTAACACACCCACACTCATGGGGTCAACAACACTGTAACACACACTGGATGGTGTTGAGGTGAGGAGCCCTGCCTCTGTGCTAATCACCATTACAGTACGGTACACCCATATTACGCGACACAGAGTATGGATATGTACAGGTACTCAGTAATGCGTAAGACTGACAGCATAAACAGGGTAGTAGGTTGCATCACCTTGAGGGGTTGGGGCCCTATCAGTTCTCATTGGTAGCATACCTCCCTACTCCATGCATCAGACAGCCATACATACATACACATACACACACTGGAGTCCACATGTCTTGCACATACAGATAGCTGACGTGTATGATACACACACCACCCCTGCCTATGTCTTGCTATCTACACTGCAGTATGTACAGATCTCTATAACAGTGTACAGGTGTGGGTAACAATTGGGATGTATTCCCCAACATTCATGGCACATATGGTCACACAGGCAAACACACGTGGCAGTAATGTGAAACAAACACCTGCTATCTTCTGATACGTCTGATAGACATGCAGCAGGATTGCCCACATAACAATGTGTGCCGACGCTACCTTCGGCAAGTGTGCTGCTATAAGAGCATGGGAGGACTTACGTGTTACAGGTGTCAACTGCTTTACAGTCAGTGACACCCTGACTGCTTTGTAGGTTGTATATGTACACCTTCAATTACCGGAAACATAGCCTACTGTTTGCACATGTTTTGGTAGGACAGAGTGTGACACACCTGTGAGCTGTCTCCAGCAAACATCTACCTGCAGAGGTGGCCTACCACTTTATGTACACACACCCATCCATACCTGATGTACATCTTACCGTTATGTCAGTATTTCACCATATACAGGTGTTAATGATGGGACTGCATTGCAACTGTACATTGTAGTCGGATACAGATAAACTGCAAACATCAGCTACTGCTCATGCATTGCAGATGAATGCACACCACTACATGTACATGTGTATAGGTCCTACATTCCTGTCATGTAGCCATGTTTGTATGCATTGCAATTGGTGAGCGTGTGACATACATGACACATGGACTGCTGTATGCTATGATAGTTGTCACGGGTAACCAGTACAGAGGGAATGTTAACTCAATTAACATTGCTACCTTATGTACTGTTAGCATTGAACAGCCATGGACCTACCTTCCATGTGCATGCGTGTAATCACTGTAGCCAAGTGTCTGCACGAAGAACAGCATTAGCTATGCTATGCACATATGTGTTGTGTGTGTGTGGGGCATGTACATATCCATGGTGGTTACATGTATGTCACATCCAAACATGGGTGCGTTGCCTGGTGTACAGCAACAATTATCTGTTACAGCTGTATAACACCCAGGGCACCCGTAATGTGTACAGCTGACCTGGTTAGGATTAGTGGTATCACTGCATTGCATAACACATGATGGAACCCTGTCAGTACATGGGTAGTCTGCACAGTTGCTGTACAGCTAGGTACAGTACACTGGTCATGAGTAACATGGTGTTGTACTAATGTATGGATGTGTGTCGCTGGTCCGAGGACAAAGTGATGTGTGAGGGCTACAAACTACAGTGTGGCATTTACCACAGTGATCTGCACCCGATACATCTGTGATGGCTTTTGAGAGTGTACTGGTCAGTACATGTGAGTGGCCTTCATATATGTGGGGACACTAACACCTGGAGTGGTCCGTAACGGTCTTATGGCACACATGTCAATATCTGAGGTATACAGTGGTAGTGCTATTGTGCACGACTGCACCTTACGCCAGTATTCCCCATTGTTGGATCTAGATTGGCAGCTATGATTACAAACGCTACACATCTAGCACTATTTGGCATACACATACAATGCAGTTGTCCTGTAGGTGTCAGGGTGTTTACCTGGTCTCAGGTTCTTCATCTATGTATGGTACTACATGTGCGAAGTGCCCACTCCTGCCAGGACAACACCACGGGTGGTATTACTGTACCAGGTTTGGATTGGTACAGCTAAGGTGATGGACAGCAGCAGACGTTGTGTACACGACTGGTGTCAGACATATCTCATACAGCGTTCATGGTAACAATGATGACTATCGACACACCGTGCCCTTCCCTGTTTAGAATCTGTGTGCATACAAGACAACCATTCGCTACTAAGTGTGTAGCAGAATCATGTTTTTAGACAGCTCACTCTCCGTACACTCCCTATCGGTGTCTTTGCCTTTACTGATGATGTCACCCACCTAGAAGTCTGCCTCTGGGAGTGCTGTGATCCAGTAATCTCGGTAGTGTGTTCTGTAAATGTGTAATGCTGTAATGTAATAAGGTTGTCAGTTCTATGTTCGAAACTCAGCCCTGCCGTGTGTGTTTCCAGCTGCTTGGGGACAGAATGATGTTTTTAGACAGCTCACTCTCCATACACTCCCTATCAGCGTCTTTGCCTTTACTGATGATGTCACCCACCTAGAAGTCTGCCTCTGGGAGTGCTGTGATTCAGTAATCTCGGTAGCGCGTTCTGTAAATGTGTAATGCTATAGTGTGGTAAGGTAGTCAGTACTATGTTTGAATCCCAGCCCTGCCGTGTGTGTTTCCAGCTGTCTGGGGACAGAATAATGTTTTTAGACAGCTCACTCTCTGTACCCTCCCTGTTGTCATCTTCACCTTTACTGATGCTATCACCCACCTCGAAATCTGCCACTGGGAGTGTTGTGATCCAGTAATCTCGGTAGTGCGTTCTGTAAATGCGTAATGCTGTAGTGTGATAAAATAGTCAGTTCTATGTTTGAATCCCAGCCCTGCTGTGTGTGCGTTACCAGCTGCCTGGGGACAGAATAATGTTTTTAGACAGCTCACTCTCCGTACACTCCCTACCGGCATCTTTGCCTTTACTGATGATGTCACCCACCTAGACGTATGCCTCTGGGAGTGCTGTGATGCTGAAATCTCAGTAGCACATTCTGTTACTGCGTAATGCTGTAGTGTAGTAGAATAGACAGGTAGGTGCTTGATTCCAAGGCCTGGCAGGTGTGTGAATTTGGAAGTTATACCCTATGTGTTTATCTGTGGGTGGCTAGCTGCAGGATGTGTTCAGTGTGTTTTTTTGCTGTCCTATATAGTGTCCACAGCCCGCATGATCTGCCAAGACACTGGGTTGTCAACACATACATTTGCCAATAGGTCTGGTGAGTAAATGTCAGCAGCCCAACTATTATCCTTAATACAATCTGACCCATGTGACACAACAAAACACACATGCCTTGATAGTAACAACACTACAGGATGCAGGTGGCACATGTAGTTTCCTTTTCATTCCTGTTTAATGCTTTGCTGTCATGTGGTCCACTGTTGTGATATGAATGCAATATGCAGGTGGCACATGTAGTTTCCTTTTCATTCCTGTTTAATGCTTTGCTGTCATGTGGTCCGCTGTTGTGATATGAATGCAATATCTACATATGTGTGTAGATGTATATGTGTGTATGTATGTATATATATATATATATATATATATATATATATATATATATATATACATGTAGACATATAATATATATGATATTATAGAGAGATAGACATAGATATAGACATATATGTCTGAGGACATCGGCACTATTGAATGTTTGTGCAGGATGATCTGTACGTGATAACATCAGATGTATGCATATTTGCCATGGCGTAGTGGTAATGCACATCGTCTGTTGTGTGCAGGGTCCCAAGTTGTAGTTGTGTAGACACCGGTCGTTTTGTTGCTGGGAAGACCATGGGACATCGAATACAGTGATAGTGACGCACCTGTTACCAATTGTGTACGGATCTGAGCGACACTAAGCAGTGGTTATTAATTTGGAGGTTCGGTATGGGTCATATAACTGTTCATTAGAAGACTATACTATGCAGATGAGGTTGACATTAGTGTATCCCATGTATCCCCAGGGTGTGATTCAGATCCCTGGAGTGTATATGTGCAGTTAGCTGGGTGCAGTGCTCAAATATAGTTGACAGCATGGGAGGGGGATCAGGCATACTGTACGTACATTGCAGAACTGTGCCTCGGGAGTGCTCGTGCCTTAGCACGCCTAAGCTAGGGGTGTGTCTATACCTGCCTGGTGACATTGGACAGGATAAAAGCAGTAGTGGGGTAGTCATGGTGTACAGGCTGCACAAACAGGTGATGATCACCACAATCAGCAGATTACATGGCCAGCCCACACACGAACAGTATGGTAATGTGAGCAAGTGGAATACACACAGGTTTCTTCCACACTCTACACCACTGGTGTATACCTGCAGGGACATTTCACAACACAGTCCAATCAAATGAGAAGGGCTGCAGCAGGCAACATAGACCAACATGTGCAGGAGGCTGAGGGCAGTGAGGATGTGTATGCTGTTGAACAACCCTTACTGGGGTGACATATGACTTTATAGACCCAGGGTGACTTACCAGGGGCTACATGAGCTGGGGATGGTGGAGCACTATGGGGTGGACAGAGACCTCCTACAGTGGCTTGTTGACCTGTGCCTGCCACACCTGACACATCAAACAGGCCGGGGGAAACCCATCACAGTGGATACCACGGTATGTGTTGGCCTAGGTATACTAGCCACAGGTTCCCCACACAGCACAACTGGGGATATCATGGGGATCTCACAGGTATCTGCATCCAGGGTATTGCACCAGTTCACAGACGCCATGTCAACACATGCTAGTCAGCACATACATGTCCTCAACACACATGATTAGTAGACCAGCAATATGCATCTCTTCAACCACATGGCTGACTATCCTGGGGTACTGGGTGCTATAGCCTGCACACATGTACACATCAAAGCACCACCCTGTGAGTGGGGTGGGGCCTACATTCACTGCAGGGGCATACCCTCCAACAGCTAGGCCATATGCGATGGCCAGGGCATTAGATTGAATGTGTGTGCTGTCTGCCCTGGAAGCTATGATATTCCAATATATGGATTCTGACACAGTGTACCACACCTTTGCCAATATGGACATCCCCTACAGTCTTCTAGTGGGGGATGCTGGGTAACCACTGGTGTCATGGCTGATGACACCCATCAGCAATGCACACACACCTGAACACTCACACCTTAATGAGGCAGATGCACAGGCAAGATATATAATTAAGCATGTCTTTGGGATGCTCAGGTCACAGTTCTGGTATCTGGACACATTCGGTGGAGCCCTGCAGTATTCACTAGCTACATGCACACACATTATTATGGTATTTGCTATGCTACACAATCTTGATCCTGCAGTAACAGTTGCAACAGGAACAGCATGGAGCAGGGCCACAAGGCCCAACACCACTGCCAAGGCCTGTACAGGCACAGTGTGACTTGGCGAAGGAACTACCTGAGCAGGGCCCATTCGGTGAAAGGGCTGTGCACAGTATGATCTGCCCTTGGCAGTGAGGCAACACAAGGCATATGCACTGACACAGTAGGTACCCAGGGATTTCACCATCTCTGACCCGCACACAGTACAATGGATGTCGAACATGACACTACCTGTGCTCGTACATGTATAGGAGGTGCACTGTGTGCATCCGACATAGGCAGCCCTCCAGCACCATCCTGAGGTCTGGAACACACCCAGGGTACATCTATCGACCTAACAATTGGCAGTTGTATTACAATGTGTATTTACCTGTTTCTATGGTATGTATGTGAGCAAACAAGAGACTTTGGTGGCCAAATATTAGGGCAGCAGGCAGTACACGTCCATAGTGGCACCATGATGTCTGTAGCACATACGGGGGTCACAAAGGTAGCAAGTAGTACACAGGGTGTCCTAACCCACTGCAGATTATGGGCTGACCATCGTGTGTGTCCATACAGCCCACACACGTTCCATGCAGCTGGACAGGTGTGGACCAATACAGACTAATGATATACAATGGCCTATGGATATGCCCAATGAATGACCCCAACCCCCAGAGACACACACAGACTACAGCAGGCCAGGCAGTTTGATGTAGGTTGTGAAAGCTCGGATGTCCAACACCACTATGCTGGTATTTAAAGCTGGGATCTGACGTACACTGGTATCCCTCCAACCGGCAATTTAGGTAGGTCCACACACTGACATGGAGTACCTGGCATACCAGTACAGTAGTGGCAGATGTGTACTACTGTCAGCTGTGCCCCCTGTCCAACCTACACATGTGAGAGTCATGTGCGCCACCCCCCGATGCTGTGTAGCACTCTGGATGCGGTTAGATGTCCCCCCACGCTATGCAGACATGTAGCAACTGTCAATGCCACATGACCATTAGCTACCTTGCAGACACAGCATGACACCTGTCTGTGTAGAAAGGAGGGGTCGGCAACACAGTACTGACTATCTGGACATGTGACACATGCAATACAGTTGACCATACTTGGCATGCTCACACATATGACGGTATGATGGTAATGTTGGTCGACGACATGCGTAACAGTCATACTAGGCATGCTCACACACTGAAACACAGGACAGACAGGCATGCATACACCAGTGGTCTGGACATATCTGCCAGTACATTGCTATACTGTTGGATGACTGTGCTGTATGGTTTGTGTGTGGTCTATTGTCTGTACATATGCCATGGTCTATTATTTATTCACATGAGCTATGTGTGCAGGGTACTGCTACCAACACGTGAATAGGACGGTTCTTTGTTTGCGGACAGACCGACGCCTTTGGTTATGGACTGGGTAAGGCACATTCCAGCAGGTGGGTGCAGTTGTGCGTGGGTTTGCACAGTGTTAAGCACTGCTGACCTCTGGTTACAGCACCTTATACCCGTTTAGACTCCACATTTCTTTGACAGTGCACTACTGGCATACTGGTAGACAAACACGCTTACAGCCGCTCGCTCACAGACATTTGTGCTTACATTTGTCACTCACACTGGGTGTGTATGATCCCTTGTGATGCGTATTACATCGGACTACATGACTACAGTATTGGGTATGTCTAACCATTTGGCGCCAGCAAACGTTAGACTGTACAGACTCGGCGGCCTGTCCAGTGACGTAATCATATTATATGCGTGTTCATCATACGATCTGCTCCCATCTGCCTGATACATGGGAACCGATACTCTGCAATGCTGACATGTGACTGTTATTTTCTTAATGCAGCTGTTGGCCGAGTCATGCTACCACATACCTACTGTACATTTTCCTCCTTTCAGATTGCACGACGGGAGACTGTAGGAGTAACACCTTTCCCACTTTGCATGGGACAGTCCATCATTAGGCATATGTCATGTGACAATACTCTGGCCATTACAACTGTCCTGATTAGGGGACATTCTCATATTCTACGTGTCTGTAGTGGTTGCTTGTTACAGGTCTTGTATACCAGCCACGTCGATATGTTCTATGTAGTAGCATAAGCAACTTTACTGCTGCTAGACTACGCTTTGATTTGTGCTGATATGTATATTTCTGTACTATGCATGGCTGTAGGTATGTTCTGCCCTGGTACATCTGACATTTCTACAGAGCAGGTCCCACTTTGGCCATTTGGAATGGTGGTGGCCCTATAGATCCTATATGTAGAGCTATCATATGTGTCAAGGCAACACATACCCACAACCAGTAGTAAATTGACTACTTCAATGGTTTGCATACATTAAGGTTATTCCTGTAGCATTATAATAGCTAAGACTGTTTCCTATTACATGTAGCTGTTTCTGATACAACAAATTAATTTCTGACACCACTACACACAATATATGGCCTCCTTTCCCGAACTCACAGGCCATGTGCCATAACATTCATTTTGCAGGACACAACTGCCCAGACAGGTGTGTTCCTCAAAGGCATACGGATGGTAAACCTCATCTATGATGCTATCATCTACCTAAGGTGTTCAGCAATTTATGCACTTTCCCTCACTAGCAGACCTCACATACCAGTGGGGGAGAATGAACACTGTATCAGGAACACTGCATAACACCCTGTGGGGCACATTTAGACAATTGGTTCTATTAACCAGACACATTGACAGTCACAGAGCATATGTATTCATTCATGTTTGTCGAGGTACATGCTGTTTATGACTCATACATGTTGTCATCTGTCATTACCTGTATTCTGCCACCTGTCCACCTAATATCACTAGTTCTGGAAGTGTTTAGTTGGACTTTGTTACATTCTGATTCATAGCCCTGGACGTCCATGCTAATCGGGTACACATCACTGATTTGGTCCCTATGCATTCCCCCGATGGTTTAAAGACTATCCGGTAGATGTGCTCTTCATGTTTGGGAGGTATAGGCGTCTGCTATGCCCACATAGGAATATTAATGACTTCCACTGGGCAGGCCTACTACATCTCTGCCAACCAGCACCTGCACACTTAAGCCCATTATTGCATACCCATGGTTCACCTACCTGGAACCCCTCTACAGCACATGTTTTCCTTCACATTTGACTATTTCATTCATTTATATATATGATGAATACTATTCTGGACATCAGTTATAAATTCACTACAGGTATGCAATAGTCCTGTCAACAAATGTCACAGTTGGTTGGTGTCCATATGTATACGGACCTCTGTGATACTTGGGGAATAGTTTGGTTGGTGTACATATGTATACGGACCTCTGTGATACTTGGGGAATAGTTTCTACAGTGACAGGAACAAGGCTATAACAAATCAGGGACAATCACGGACATTTCTACCATATTAGTACTATTAACTTGGAATGTGTCGACAGATTCATATTACTACTTATTTTCTGCAGTTAAATGCATCTATTACTCTTAATTGTTGTAATTAGTCATTCTCATTCAACACCTTTCCTCCAAAGGTCACTGACTTTGTGAGTGATTAAGAGGTTGGCCAGTTATTGTGCAAATGCTCTGACCATTGGTAGGGTTGACACATTGTCATATGTACAGGTTGGGATATATTCTGTGGACACCAGATTGTTTAGGCCAACACATACCCATGGTCAGTGCAGGTTTAGAACATTCATTATTTTCCTAGCTGAGAGTTAGTCTGTTTCTTGTACGAATTACGTATTTTCTATCCTGACATGACTGATTTAGGGAACTGTTACATGCAGTATGGTACATAGTTATTTCCTACAATCACAGGACATTTGGCATTGTATCATTGTTGGTCAGGAAACACCTACCCACACAGTGACTGTCCCTCACACAGTGGATCAGGGGGTACCCTGTTTACGTCAGTACCTGCATCACCCTATGTCCAAGTGCCACTATGCGAATGTGTACAATATATTCTCTCGGGTATTCATCTGGGGACACGTGCGTCATGGGCAGGTGTTTGATCCTGGGTAGTAGGTTCTGCATGACAATCTAGGGCAGGACAGTCTCGTGCACCACTACTGCACATTCGAACTTGTGTCCAGATGTCTACCGGACTGGACATCGTGTCTTGATACCCATTCTGATGTTTACACAAGTTACTTATCCCATGAGGGATATCCAAAAATTTAACAAGACCAATACTGACCATTCTTTTGGCTTAATGAAAATGTGTTGGGGATTTTACATGCAAGGGATACATAGTTTGCAATCCTGAAACTGCCTAGGGTGACACTGCCTACTACATATGAGTAGTGGTCTCTATGTGTAGATGTGGCTGCGCCAAGCTAGTAGGCCAAGTATGGCTGGATTTGGTGGACATTCAGGTATGGGGGCAGGTTGTGTGCTGTTGAGGGGATGATGGGTATTCAATTATGAATCCAGGTGTGTTGCATTTGAATGGGCCGGTTCCATCAGGACCATTCTGTGGTATGTGCTGGTGACATTTCTGTATATTTGTATTGCACATTTTAATATTCATATGTTTGTGGGATTATGTTCTACAGTATGGCCTGTCCGGTGGTATTGCAGATGAGTATACATGTTCATAGGTTCATACTAAGCTATCTGCCCTAAGGCATTTATAAGCCTAGCCAGAGTGTGTTTGGCTTTTGCCACCCATTTTAAATTAATTTTGCTATGCCCTTTTTCGATGTTAGTATACTGTGCCTCTGTCTAACAGTGACACAGAAGTGATACCCGGGGTAAACCTACTATCACCCATCCACTCATCAAGATTCCTCTTGAAGAGAGTCAATGAGGGACTCTGCCTAACCTGGACTGGGATTTTATTCCAGAGTGAAGGGAGCCTCCGAGTTATGAATCTGTCCCTCCAGCATGTCCTATTTATTTCAGTGCTGAGGTTCAAGTCTCTCAAGCACGTAGCTCGATAGGATTTGGATTTTCTGAGGTGCAGCATGTCCATTAATTCCAGGTTGGACATGGCTTTATACGTCAGGCACAGATCGCCTCTGAGCAGGCGGTATGCCACTGAGTAGAGCTGGAGTTTCTTTAACCAGGCAGCATATGGCATCTGTTTGAGCCCTTTGATCCCCTTGGTGAGGTACTTTTGGGGTCTTTCCAGTTGCTGCAGGTGTCTGGTAAGGTACATCCCAAAAGGGGCATTGTACTCAATTATGGGCCTGATGAGGGATGAGTAAAGAGGCACGATGACCTCCCCTGATCTAGATGTGAATCCCTTCATGATTAGGTGGGCTATACAAAATTTTTTTCTAACCACGTTGGCCACATGGTTGTCAAATGAGAGATTGCTATCAATTTGGGTCCCCAGGTCCCTAATTGCTTCTTCCATACTTAATGGATTACCACCTATGTGGTAATTTGTGGGCACTTTGTTTTTGCCAAAGGGGATGACTATACACTTTTTGGCGTTTAGCTTGAGGCCATGGCTCTGGCACCAGTTGTCTGTTTCTATGAGGCCCTTTTGTAGGATACTTGTGTCAGCTGGAGAGTCGATTATGGCACCCAGTTTGCAGTCATCTGCAAACTTGGTCAGCCACAGTCCTTCCATGTTAGCCTGTACCTCCGAGAAATATATACCGAACAAGAGAGGTCCCAGGACTAAGCCTTGTGGGATGCCACTTGTTACTGGTTTGGAGTCTGACATGGCTCCAGCAATTCTAACCATGTGGGTTATGTCCTTGAGCCAGTTTGCAACCCATCTAGTGACATAGGGGTTTATATTTAAGCTGGTGAGCTTATCTATAATGCCCGAGTGGGGTATTGTATCGAAGGCTTTTGCAAGGTCCAGGTAGGCTGTGTGGACCACCTTCCCCTCGTCAATGGCCTTGGTGACTGTTTCAAAGAAATCAACCAGGTTTAAGAGGCAGGATCTGCCCTTAACAAAGCCGAACTGGGTAGGATCCAGTGTCTGTAGGTCCTCAATATCTTTATTTATGAGGTCCATGATGATCCTTTCCATAGCTTTGCAGACCAAGCTAGTCAAGATGTTCTTTGTGTTTCTAATTCACCCACTGCTCCCTCATACACCTCCAGTTCACCTATTCTGCATACAATACAGTCTTGCCTTTGAGGATTATACCACCCCCCCCCCCCACACACACACACACACATATTCCTGACACTCCATCCATCACTGCTTTGGTTGATGACCCATGACACGGTCAAGGTAACACATTTGCATACACTACATATGTCAGGTACCTGTATGGTTGTGTGGACTACTCTGGCATGTTTCACCTTCCTCATGCTATACATCACGCAGATAGGTACACGCCCATACTTCACTTTCATGAAATGGTTGGTACATCCAGGTAATACCTGTTCAACTGTGACACATCCTGACAAGTATGGCTTGGACCGCATATGTGCGGATTTTGGCCGACTGCTCTGATCATTGGTAGGGTGCCACCTTTTCCTATGTCCAGGATGGGATATATTACGGACACATATCCAATTGTACTGGACAACACATACCCACAGTCAATGCTATGGATAATACTTTTCCTTTAAGCCTACATGTTGCCTTATTGTTGTAGCAGTTTATATGCTCCTTCTGTTTTGTTTTCTTGCTTATTCTATTTTTGTCACATATGGTATGTTGCATATGGACATACCTATTGTATGTGACTATTACATGCGTTGTGGGATATAATTCTGTCATACGGTCGCTAGCTATTTACATTTATCGTGGTTTTGTTATGGACACATCTGCCCAGCTGTGTACTCTACCTCACAATGTGGGACAACTGGTGACCCTGACCATTGGGCTGGACGTAGCTATTGACGGCGCGCTAACATGATGCATTTCACTTCCACTTGGTATAACTATCTACACTGCGTCGGACTATGGGCACATGGTTTTCATGTTATTTGTTCGAGGGATGGGGACCCGTTATTCCCTACCGTGCATTTGTGTTTGCTTCTTAATTTTGTGTTCCCAGGAACTGTCTTGCATGCTTTGCATACGTTTCAATATCCACAGACACGGACAGATGTGATTACTATTGCATGCAAACTGTTATATGCAAACATTTTAGGTTGCACATCGACAGCTGACATTTCCACTCCTCCGAGCAGCACTTTGACACGCCCTATGCACTCACGCTCATTTCCTATGGATGTGGCTGTGGCGGCAGCACGCCTTCATTAATATGGATATGGCATTACTGTGCCATCTACATGCCGCACAGTCAGTGCAAGCCTAACGCTGGCCTTGCGCCGAGCTTCATGAATCCCAGGGACTCCCACTAAATTAGGTATAAATTGCTATGTCACAAGATGGGTTGCCAACAGGCTTACTGACAGAACACACACTGTGAAAGTCGCAGACTCCAAGTATGACCTTGGACCAGTGATGAGTGCAGTACCACAAGGTCCAGTCCTGTGTCTTGTCCTGTTTAGTACCTACTTTCCTGAAGTAAACTTTAACATGGAAGGTCTGTGGCTACAGAATTTACCAGCGGTCTGCAAACTAGGAGTCATAATTGTAAACACTAAAGATGTGGACATCCTACAAAAGGGCCTCACTGAGACAAATGGCTGTTGTCAAAGCCATGGGCTCTAGCTCAATGGCAAAAGGTGCATTGGCATCCCCTTTGTTAAAACTTCTGTAGCCAAGAACTACAACATAGGTGGTAGTATACTTAACACTGACAGTGTGACAAGGGACCTTGGGTCACAGGTGTATACTGGACACAAGTGTGATAATCACATCCCCACAGTAGTCAGGAAACCCTGCTATGTGGCACACCACATCACAAAATGTGTCTCATGCATGATAGAAGAGGACATTGTTCCCCACTACTCATCACTCACTAGAACTATAATAGAGTACAATGCCACTTTTGCTATGTACCTCACAAGACAACTACAACTGTAAAGCCTGCAGCAATACCTCACAAAGAGCATTAGCAGCCAGAAATACATGCCATACACAGACCATCTCAAAATGCTCCATCTGTACTCCCTTGCATATTACCTACTCAGATGTGTTAACTGTCTAACATACAAAGCTATGTCAAATGCAGAGCTGTTGGACATGCTCCATGTAAAACACTCACAATCCCTCTGACCTTTGGACCCAAAACCACGAGTGAAATACAAAAGGAAGGGGTGTACCTATTTACCGTATGGATATCCACACCTTCAGGTTAGTGGCACAGCATGAGGCCTTGGAGACCATGCAAGTGCAACTAACATTGGGCAAAGCTGCTCATCAGATTGTAGCCTGCAACAGATCACCTACCTTTTCACAGGAACCTCACTCAGTATTCCTGAGAACAGTGGAAAATAGAGAGGTCCTATCAAACACCATTATATTAGGTGATTACAACTACCCAAACAGTGAGTGGGAGAATTACTTGTGTAAAACGTCCTTTGCCCAATGTTTCCTAGAGTTTAAAAGCTCTAACACACTAGAACAGCTGGTCACCATGCCCATTAGAGGTGACACCATACTGGACATGATCATCACCAACATGGGGTACCAGTGTTCCACAACAGAGATAACACCCTCGCTGGTAATATCAGATCATAAAGTAATCACACTGGACATCCACATCCTGCCCCCTCACCCAGTCAATGAAACCACCATAAAGACATTTTCAAAAGCAAACTGCACACGTCCCAAGACAAACGTGGAAAGTTCAAAAGACCTCTTGCTGTAGGATAATGGCATACAATCTGCCGAATCAGTTACAAGTGAATCCTATGAGCATCTACAGGGATGCATTGATCGAGACATCACAAATAAAACCAAGATGCACTTCCCCAAAAATAAGAAAACCGGTGGTCGTTGCCCATAAATAAGCTAGACAACAGAAGGAGGAAACTAACACCTGATAGAGCCAACTTCACTAAAGGAAAGGCATCACTGATCATTATAAGGAAGAAGCAATGATCGCTCATAAAATAATTCAAGGACACTTTCAAAAGACAAATTGCCAAGGACTGTAAGAATGACAACCACAATGCCGATGGTAGCTATACCACACATGTAGGTGACAATTTCCAAATATGCTGTAAGCTACTGACAAATGGCAAGGAATACACCAAACCAACTTTCATTGCCCACATCCTGGGGGACAAGTGCAGTGCAAATTTCCCCCCATCACCCCCAAAAGGGCCTGTGTCCATCACAGAAGGATGCAAAGCCCCAGACGTCATGGACATGCAGGTAAGGACAGCCCTCTCCAAAGCCAAGAACACAGCATCAATGGGACTGGATGGTGTCCCAGGCTGCATCATACACTAGGCCCAAAAGGAACCACACCCTCACCTACATTCACTGGCCAGACTCAATCATACCACAGGGTATGTACCCAAATAATGGCATACACCAACAGTCATTCAGCCCCACAAAGGGGGTGCCACACCAGAACCTGGAAACCATTGCCCTATACATCTACTCAGCCTGATCTACAAAGCTATTGAGCAAATTGTCATGGAACCTATAAACAGTGACAATGGGGACCTCCAGACACTGGACTCTACACAACCCCGCCTTGTTAAAGGCAGACCCTGCCTCCTAAACATAGTTGACTTACTACAAACAGTTACCAAGGACATTGATGGAGGTGAAAGTAGTCCACACAGCCCACCTGGACCTCACTAAGGTCCTTTTACACCATTCCCCACTCTTGTCATCATGGACATGCTTACCAGCCTGAACATCAACTGCTATGTCACAGGATGTGTGGCCAACTGGCTCACAGATCAAACACACATGTTCAGAGTTGCGGGTGCCATGTCCAACTCTAGGACAGTCACAAATGGCATCCAACAGGTCCTGGCCCTGGGACCCCACCTGTTCAGTAGACACTGCTCAGAGGTGCAGGCAAGCATGGGAGGAGTATGGCTGAGCAGGTTTGCAGATGACTGCTAACTGTGGTCCATAATCGACTCTATGGCTGACACACACATCCTCCAGAAGGGACTGACAGAGACAGATACCTGGTATCAAAACAATGCCCCAAGAAGAATGGCAAAGAATGCATAGTCATCCCCTTTGGCTAAAACAAAGTGCAAACAAATTACCACATAGGAGGTACTCCAGTATGTATGGAGAAAGTCATGAAGGCCCTGGGGACACAGTTAGATAGTACACTTTTCTTTGATGATCACATGGCCAAAGTGTTTAGACATTCCTTCTATGTAGCCCACCCAATGCCACCTAATGTAACCCACTTTGTCTAGTCTGATGATGTCACCAACCTACAAATATACCTGTGGAAAACAAAACTCTGAGTAATGTGTATAGCGTGTTGTGTAAATGTGTACTCTCTTAGTATCATACACCAATTAGATAGGGGTTTGAATCCTGCACTTGACAAGTGTGTATGTCTGTCTGTGTGTGATCTCCTTGGAGAAAAGCAGCATTTTTGGAGAGTACTCATACACCTTAAAAGTTGCATACTAATCTTTGTCAGGTCTGATGATGTCACCATTCTTCAAATATACCTGTGGAAAACAGAGCTCACAGTTATGTGTATAGTATGTTGTGTAAATGAGTACTTGTGCAGTATTGGAAACCAGTTAGATAGGGGTTTGAATCCTGCCCTTGACAAGTGTGTGTATTTGTCTGTGTGTGATTTCCTTGGAGAAGTGCGACCTTTTTGGAGAGTACTCATACACCTTAAAAGTAGTATACTAATCTTTGTCAGGTCTGATGATGTCACCATCCTTCAAATATACCTGTGGAAAAAAGAACTCACAGTAATGTGTGTAGTGCGTTGTGTAAATGCATGCTCCTCTA
This sequence comes from Protopterus annectens, assembly GCF_019279795.1. Taxonomy (NCBI): domain Eukaryota; kingdom Metazoa; phylum Chordata; order Ceratodontiformes; family Protopteridae; genus Protopterus; species Protopterus annectens. The sequence goes on along the minus strand of NC_056731.1, from coordinate 739,292,087 downwards.
GTATCTTAAACCAATTAAGTAGAGGTTTGAATCCTGCACTTCACAAGTGTCTGTGTATGATCTCCTTGGAGAGGAGCAACCTTTTTGGAGAGTACGCATACACCTTAAAAGTGGTATACTAATCTTTGCCAGGTCTGATGATGTCACCATCCTTCAAATATACCTGTGGAAAAAAATACTCACAGTAATGTGTGTAGCGCATCGTGTAAATGCATACACCTCTAGTATCATAAACCAATTAAGTAGGGGCTTGAATCCTGCACTTGACACGTCTGTATGTGATCTCCTTGGAGAAGAGCAACCTTTTTGGAGAGTACTCATACACCTTAAAAGTGGTATACTAATCTTTGTCAGGTCTGATGATTCACCATCTTACAAATATACCTGTGGAAAAGAGATGTTCCAGTAATGTGTATAGCACACTGTGTTAATGTGTGTTGCTCTAGTATTACAAAGTAGTTAGGTAGGGGTTTGAATCCTGCACTCGGTGAGTGTATGTGTGCTGTTGGTCAATGTATAGTGTGTTTTGCTTTTACTACTGTATGACATGTCAGTATGCATTGCACATGTGAGGTAGCTGTGTGGCAAATACGGGAGCACTTCACATTATCGAAATACTGAAATCTCGAATGTCATATGGTCGAGACCATATGATCGACATTTCAGTATATCGAATATGTAAAGTTTTAAAAAATAACACTTTACTTACCTTAAAATGTTACGTGCACACAGAGGAAGGTGTCTTGTACGCTCTGTGTGTATGTAATGTTGTTATCTATTTTGTGGTGTTGACAGGAAGTGGGAAATCTCCCGTTTTGCACTTCTGCATACAGCGCAATATGGGAGATTTCCCTTTTCCCCACTGTAGCGCGATTTCGGAGTTGGTATATTTAAGTAGGGGGGGGTGTGGGGGGTGCAGGGGGGCAAAGCCCCCCTGCAAAAGCAATGTTTGACTTTTTTTTTTCATTTCATTTTAGAAGTTTGAGTTTCCGAAACTCGATCTTTTGGTCTCGATAATATGAGGTTCAAGATTTTGGGAATTCAATCTTCAAAAGTGAATCTGGCAAATACATATACGTACATGTTACCTCAATTATTGCATGTGTGTGAACCCTGCTTTCTCCAAGGACACAACTGTCATATTTGCCAGACTGTGCTGCTGCTGCTTCCCAGACCTTAGGTCACATCTGTATGCTTGTGACAAGGCCAGCCACTGCAGTGATCCCTGGCCTAGGTCATGTGTGTCACACACACTCATTATGGTTACTATTGAATTGTGTGAGTGAGGGTTTATGGCCGAGGTATATGTTAGACTGGTTCTAACACAGCAAAGTCTGTCAATAATGACTATTCATTATAGGTGTACAACAACCTTTGTGAATATGCATGCAAACCCCTTATTGCTCATATGATCCACCGAGGTATTTGAAAATACCTTAGGAAATGTGATTATCAAAGGAGAGATGATGTAACACTTGGTTGCATGTACACATCGGTACCTGTTCATCATGTTGGTGGCTACTACCTATGTGGTACTGTGGGGATACTAGGATGACTATGCTTAGTTTAGATAATAGCTTTACAGCATGGGTTTGACAACAGTTATCTGTCTGTAGGGTACCCTTGTGGAGGATGTGTGTGTCATCTGGAGAATGTATTATAGGCCACAGTATGCATTACCAGATGTGGACGGACATATCCCTACTGTGATTGCTTGTACCTAAGAGAGCTATATGCCAAACAGGAGTGGTCTCAGTAATGGGTGCAGGTGAATACCACTGGTTACTGGCATAGTATAGTACCTGAAGGATGAAAATTTTGCTGTGTGTCCTACAGCTATGTGTCAGTCATGAAGACATCATCTAATGATTGGTTATGGTCAGGCTGTTGAAGTTATGTATACTACCAGAATGCAGAACAATGGCAGATAGTAACAGTATCACCCACAGCACAGTGTCAAACCATGTCATACACACATGTGTAGTCAGGTTCCGAAATGTGTGTAGTACAATGCATACTGGCCACCAATAGAAACTATGTAGTGTTACTGTGTAATACAGGGCATGTCACCCTGCCCATGTGTCCACTATGCATGTACATGCAGACAGTGCACCTCCACCATGTTCACAGATATACACCTGCAAATCTGTGCTACACACATCCCACACATACTGTCCACTCTCTAACACATGCTGCCAATACTACACACATCAGCTAAGTGGCACGTGGGTGGACAATACACTATTTTAACTAACACTGGTGTACACAATACTACAATGACAATCATAGCTTTAATGCATCATGCCTGCTCAGCTACACCTTCAAGAATATCATTACACTCTACTGCTGGCAACATGGTAACATCGCAACAGTATGCACCCCAGACACATACATTCCAATATTGTTCAAAACCAAGTCCTCAGAGCATCAAGGCTAACAACACAGGAAACAGCTTACAAAGAGCAACAATCTAGATTGGCAGAGAATTTTGCCTCTAGAGGTTATAAGAAGCCTGAAATACAGGAAGCCATCAAAGTGGGAAATACACATAGAACTGGCAAAGGGACCCCATTTTTTAATAGGGATGATAACTTTATGGGCATGCAAAGTACAGGTAACACTGAGACTAAAAACAGGCTCATTATTCCCTTTACCAATAGGAACACGTCCATCAAACACATATTAGAGAATAATTGGAAGTTGTTGATGGTGGACGATAAGATTAGAGACTTAGTGAGTGACAGGCCCAATATAGCCTACAGGAACATGAAATCTTTAAATAGGTTATTATGCTATGAACAAATGAATGGAGGTCCCATTTTGTCACAGAGGTCAGGTACCTTTTCTTGTCGCACCTGCAACCAATGTAAATGCATAGCAGAAGAACACGTATTTACACATCCCCACACTGGACAGACATATACATTCAGAGGATACGCTGATTGTAAGACCACAGACGTGATCTATTTGGCACAGTGTCAGTTATGTAAAAATTTTATGTTGGAAAAACCAACAGGACGCTACGCGAACGCATTAGAGAACACATCTATGCTATACAGAAGGAGAATACAAACAATGCCCTAGCACGACATGTTCTAAATCATGGTCTTGTACATTCCTTCAAGTTTAGGGTATTAGAAATAGTAAACAGGACATGTAGATTGGGAAACTTTAAGAACAGAACTGAAGAGATTGAAAATAAGTGGATACTTAGACTGCAAGCACATAAATATGGACTGAATGAGAAGATTACACTCAAACCATTTTTAGCAGCCAGACCACTTAAGCATTGATTTTTATATAATGATTTTTTATACAATGAGTTTTTATCAGAACCGATTTTTATATGCTATTTTATTAAATGGAGTGATACGTTTAATTTTATATGATATGTTTATGTTTATGAACTTACAGTGAACCACCAGCTTCATATAAGCACCAGCACTTTTTACATATGCACTAGCACTTTATTTGTAAACTATCAATTTTGTTAATGGATGACACCTTTTGATTAATGCATATTTAAGGAGTTGCTTCTGATTTGTTTTAATGAAGTCTGATGAAGCATCGTAGGATGTGAAAGCACTTACTTTTTTATCCTGTTGCTGTTCTCAACAATAAATGGTAAACTACAACGCAGTTTTTTGCTGTTTCTTTGAGCCTCTATCAGCCATTGGTGTACCCTTGTTTTTTTTCTCATTATTTAACATGGTAACATTGCTGTACTGCTATAAAGTCACCCTGTGCATCAGCACCATGGTAGCCTGTTCCTGCATCGATGTTACAGATGACAGGAGGTGGCACAGGTTTCATCATATGCACAGGGTGTGTTGTTGGTTTGCCAGAGGCCTACAGTGAGCCATCCAATCGACATGTATGTGTGTGTGTGTGTGTGTGTGTGTGTGTGTGTGTGTGTGTGTGTGTGTGTGTGTGTGTGTGTGTGTGTGAGGGGCAAGAGTACTGCTATGGGCCAATGCTGATGTAATGTGTGCGGGTATGTGTTAGCCCTAGGTGTCTGGTTCCTGTGTGTGTGTGTCTGCATGCACACAGTTCCACCATGTGGCTGCCATATACGGGTATTTGTGGTGCAGCCACAGACTGTACCTGCCAGGCTTTACAGATCACCATCTCTGGCCACGGATACGGTACCTGTGCCTGGCAGGGGTGCTACTGACACTATCAGGTACTAAGCCAGACTGGATACTATCCCCAGAGGTAGATGGATGTACACTGGACCCAGGTCCCTGCTGGGACTGTCCAGAGCCACGTGCACATGGTCCTTTAGGACGTTCTATTGACAGCCCACCCCCAACATTGCTGGGGCTGGTACTGGCACTACGGGAGCAGCTGTGACTTGAGGGACGTCCGCGGCGACTACCAGCTGCTGATGTTGCTGGCATACATCCATGTCGATGACGCAACCATCCTGCACTGTCTTGACACATGGATATGACATTGCAGAGGACATCTAATGTCTCTCCCCAACGTCTATCTGTGACCTCAGTGTAATGATGGATGGCACCTGCTAGGTCATGAATACTGTCAATTACAGCAGTGTTATGTGCCCTCTGTGTCCTTAGCCCTGTCTGGTGTACCGTTCCATACGTGCCTGTGCCTCCATGACAGCCTGGAACATGCATGACATTGTCAGACCTGTGGCACGTCTGCCAGTGGCATGATGAGCAGCAGTGCTCCAGTGAGAACCCCTGGACATCTGCCTATGTGGTACCCTTTCAGACATCTGGGTATGGCTGCTGTGTTGGGATGCATGTGCCATGGATACTACACTGTCCTGGCCAATGCTGACTGTATGCTGTCCCTCAGCTAAGGGCATTGGTGATGGATGTATTGGCAGTATGACTGTGTGCATGGATGGGGTGGACACTTGTGTACTGTCGATTGGCGGCCCAATGACAGTCCCTGGCAAACATGCCTGTGCCTCAACACACCTACCATCATCATCACTATTTTGCTCAGTGACATTGGTTTCCCCACTGCATTGAACCAGCCCAAAGTCAGCACCTGTGAGAGGAAGACAGGAAACACAGTTTACGACCTGTACATGATGTCGGCACATATGCACACATGAACACATGCACACATGCACACATGAACACATGCACACATGCACACATGAACACATGAACACATGCACACATGAACACGTGCACACATGCACATGAACACATGTAGATATGCACACATGAACACATGCACACATGCACACATGAACACATGAACACATGCACACATGAACACATGGACACATGAACACATGCACACATGCACACATGAACACATGCACACATGAACACATGAACACATGCACACATGCACACATGAACACATGCACACATAAACACATGAGCACAAGCACACATGAACACATGCACACATGCACACATGAACACATGCACATATGAACACATGAACACATGCACACATGCACACATGAACACATGCACACATGCACACATGAACACATGAACACATGCACACATGCACACATGAACACATGCATACGTGCACACAAATGCACTCCTCACTAAAACAGATACACACACACACACACACACACACACACACACACACACACACACACACACACACACACACACACACACACACACACACACACACCACCAGCAATCTAGAACATACTCAATAGCAGGTGATGGTGGGGTACAGTATCACAAGGCAAACAGTTATATCACACGTGTCAGCATGCAGGACGTGTGTTGCTCAACAGCATGCAGTGCAGGTGTAGACAGCCCTTGCTAATAACAGTATACATGACTTTGATGCATGTGTGTTGTTGTTCAGTGATCGGCCTCATCCTGGAACACAATGTGTACATGGACACAACATTGTTGTGCAAGTATTAAAAGCTCTGCAATGTCTTGTGCACCATCACTCACAGGTATACATACCATGGCTGGATGTGTATCTGAGTGTCACATAGATATCCATTTCTGATAAGTGCATCTGTGTCTTTAGCAGATGATTGTGGACACAATTTTAGCACATGCATGCTATGTATACACACAGGATGAGTGGTGCATGTATACCTGATGGAATACCATTGCTCAACATAGCCATTGTACAGTGGTTATGGTGAGTGTAGGACATATTGTGGACATGCCAGTGCCAGCCATGACATGGCATGCTACAACACAACTGCAACGTTAAACTTCATACATACACAGTGTGTGTCATGTGACCTATACACTCAATAGCATTCCATGACATATATGTGTCACTTTGTACAAATGGTGATTGCTATGCATAATGTGTATTGGTGCATATGTTTGCACACACACAACATTGAGGTGCATAGCAGTTAATGCTATGTGTGGTACTGTGGTCACTGTAACTGGATGGGGTGTAGTACCATGAGCCATCATCATGCAGCATCATGTGCTCACTCAAGGCTACTAATGTGTGCCAGACCGGCACATAGCATGCTGTACCAGAACTGTAGTACCGTGGCTACATTCACCATTTCACAGCCAGTTGTTACATGGGTTTGTATGGTGCCCAATAAGGGGCATTGCCTAACATGAATGTGTTATGTATTGAAGAGTGTCGCACAGCCACATGAGAGGCATCTACCCCTCAGGTATATAATGTGTGCTGTGTGGATGTCATTTGGGATACTGGAATGTGACCTTACAGCGGGTGTCTGAATACGCCATGTGTAGCATGTTAACGTGTTCTGTGTATAACAATGTTGTGTATGTTGTGTGCATGTGTATCAACTCTGCCTATCCAATGTCCACTACAGTGTTGCCACTATTGTGTGGGATGCTCTGTGTATTGTATGTGTTTTAGGCTGCTACCCACATTACTGGGATGTGCATAGTCTCACAGCAAACATGCACAGCATGCATAATGCGTAGGTGTGATACGTGTACATGGCCTATATCTCACCTATGACATGCACATATAATTAGCAATTTTAAATGTAGAACACACTCACCAGCATGGGTTTGCTGCCTTGATGTCACACCAGAGGGACCTACAAGGATATGAGACAGTTTGTCAGTGGCAACAACTGTTGCATTGCTACTGTGTGTTTGCAATGTTACAGTAGTACAACGGTTGACAGTCACAGGCCTACAGATCATATTCCTAATTATTAGTATTGCACAACACTAGGCACCACATCTTCTAACTACACAGTACACATCTCACATAAGCATAGGTTCATAGGTTCATAGGATAGTACTAGGCTAACTGCCCTTGCGAGCCATTGTAAGTCTAGCCAATTATCCCTTGTGAGACTCAAACCCTGCACCTTGTGTTTGTAAGGCAAACACCTTACCCATTAGGCCATCCTCCCAACCCATGGTGAGTGTAGGACATATTGTGCACATGCCAGTGCCAGCCATGACATGGCATGCTAAAACACAACTGCAATGTTAAACTTCACACATACACAGTGTGTGTCATGTGACCTATACACTCAATAGCATTACATAACATATATGCTATAACAATAGAGGTAACAGTAGTCTACAGCTATGCCATGTTACCTGCACGCTCTGTGTCAACTTGCTGTGTGGCTCTGGCGTCCATGATGATACATGTTAGTTGTTGTTGTTGTTGTTGGCCAGGAGCCACCTGGCTCAGGAGCAGCTCCTCCACTCTGGTGAGAGGGGGGGGGGGGTGGATGGCTACCCCACCACCTGTGGCAAGCTGTTGTCCACAGATATCAAATGCACGCTGCCGGACATGTCTAATTAATTCACTGCAGTGATGGCGTACCTGCTCATATGTCCGGTTGTGCATGCCTATGTCATTTACCCTATGGACAAGATCTTGCCACAGTGCAGTCCGCTCATGCTGGTCCTGGCTGGTTCTGGAGAACAGCAGGGCATAGTGCTGCACCAGGCTTGTTGTTATTATTTCCTCCTCTGCCAGGCTATAGCTGGGGTTATGATGGTGGGACCTGGCCCTGGAAGACAATGAAACAATATGTGTGAGCAAGTCATGTGGCACACTTATTCTAAAGTACAGATATCAAAAAAACTGTCATATATAGCAACCTATTGGCTGTCACAAGATACACACTTTCAATATCACATATCAGTGCTCAGCCAACAACTGCCTGACAGTGCCTGGCACACCCTATGTATCGAACCATGTTTTGCACAGCAATAAAGATAAACCAGTATGTAAGACTATTAACAGTACATGGCACACTGTATGCGACACAATGCACCACCTAGCCACAGGAGGTATATATCAAGCTAATGCATCAAGAAATATGTAATCCATTGCAATGATCATACAGTCCAGTTACAGTATTACCAGTATACCACACTAGTCATTGATGGCAAACCCCTGCCTAACAAATGTGCACATTCATTAATATAGGTGGCATACTACTGTACTACATTATACATGTTGCTAGATATGCACCTATATCCCGTAACACACATGACTGAGGCCATGGTACAGGCATACCCACACACACATCAGACATACATACCAGACACAAAGGTATGGCATCCCACATTACCTTTACCTGTGTACCATACAGTACTGTGCATCAGTAGTTACGAAAACTTATGCCTGAGGTATGTAATCTATGAGGACTACAGGGAACACACATAACAGTGGTTCCAAGAAATGTGGACATACACCATACTGTGCTGTTTAGGCATACAGTTTCAGGTAGTACTACAGTTCATACAGAATTTGTATTCACCAGCAGTAACACTCAATAAGCATACATGTACTGCTTTAGCCTACAATGGGACACCCCAGTCGACACCAAGGGACTACGACAGACCGTATGGCGTACTGCTTTTTCCACCTAGCAATTGCATACACATCTTTTGCTGGGATCACAGCTAGGACACATAATACCATGACAGAAACAGTTTCCCAGTAAGCTATCACACATATACAGAACACTGACACATTCACCATCACATTCAATCAACCTCACATAGCAATTATTGCAACAAGTACATGTGGGTGTGTATCACTTCCTAGGTAGGTAATAGGCTATTGGCCCTAGGGCCTATAGAGGTCTAGCCATACGCTACCCTGGCCTTTGACACACAGGCAATTATGTTTCACATGGCCCTGACAAGCAGAGCCACAGAGGTGATTCCAGGGGTGTATTTCCTATCTCCCATACAATCATCAGGATTATTTCTAATAACTGCTAATTAGGAGTTTTGTTTGCTATTAATAGGTGGTTTGTTCCAGAGTATGGGATGTCTCTGAGATAGGAATCTATCCCTCCAGCATGTGCTGTTTATTGAGGTCATAAGGTTTAGGTCCCCTAGAGCATGTAGCTCATAGGGATTGTGAGCTGTGGGTTTGAAAGAGCTTAATATGTTAGGCAGAGGTCACCTCTGGGTAGGCGGTATGTGACACAGTCTAGCTGTGTGTTTGTGAGACGGTCTGCATAGGGCATCTGTTTGAGGCCGGTATTACTCTTTGTGAGGTATGTCTGTGTCGTTTCCAGTTGCTGTAGATGGCTTGTGAGGTACATACCACATGGGGCATTGTACTCTATAATGGGCTTTATGTGTGATGAGTAGAGGGGAACAGTGGCCTATATTTCCCTGGATGACACACCTTTTGTGGTGACGTGTGTCACGTAGACAGATGACATGACTAGCATGGTACTGTGATTATCAGAGGGGAGACTACTGTCCACCTGTGTCCCATGGTCTCACATCACACCTTCAGTGTTTAGTAGACTACCACCTATGTGTTAGTTAATGGGTACAGAGTTTTTGCAAGAAGGGATGCCAATGCAGTGTCAACATTGAACTTGAGTCCATGGCTTTGTCACCAGGCATCTCTTGCAGTAAATATGTCCCTCTCTCTCTCTCTCTATATATATATATATATATATATATATATATATATATATACATACATATATATATATATATATATATATATATATATATATATATATATATATATATATACACACACATACATACAAACATCCATTGGTGTACATATAGATATACATATAGGCACATACACAGTCCACCTTTCATGGTGAGGTTGTGAGGTATACAGTTATGTCATAATATTGCGCAGTGTTGTGAGGAATGCATTGAAGGTGTTCTCAGCCCATGTAGCTTTAGCAGGCCTCACTGGCTGCAACCCTGCAAACCTGACGAATCATACCCACAGCATTTGACCACCACATATCATTTACCAGCACTGTATGCTGCCTTGTTTGCCACACACTACAACCTACATAGAAATATGCACATAACAACCTTCATCAACATATATATGTCCACCCTTCACAAACAGTTGCAGTATGTCCCTTGCTCTATGCACATGTACAGATGCTAATATATCTGACACAGACAGATCTCTCCATATGTGTGTGCCATACACACACAAGGTCCACACTGTTGTAAGTTTGTGTACCTCACGGCTGACCTGTTGGTCCTTGCTGCAACATGAACAGGTGTCACATGTGAGCATACAGTAATATTAGAGGGTGTATATATAGCTGCACATGCTAGATTAGCATCCTAGCGTGGTACAGCTGTTGCCAATGCTAAGCTACACATTAATATAACTATCATGCATTTGTTACTCTGTCACTTCCATGTTTATGTAACCGTATGCGCTACTCCCCCAAACAGACATTGTACACACTACTGTACAGAACACAGATAACATGGATCAGATGTTTGACATTTAATGCTGAACTACATATGTCACAGTCATATCCCACTGCACACAGCTACACACTGATTTCTCCATGCCAGTAGTTATGCAGGGCATCTGTGCATACATACATACTGCTGCCACATATGGATGATTCAAACTATGTAGAGTACTCTTCATAAGTATCTACTACATGCCAGTAAATACATAGCTGTTACATACCTTTCCGTTGTATGTGTTCATATTTTTCATTTCCGTGTGTTTACTGATAGATGTATTTAATATATCTTAGTAATGTTTTTAGATATATTTCTTTTTTTCAGTAAAATTTTTTTTTCAATATATTATTTATTTTTCAAAATATTATTATTTTTTTTTTTACAATATATTTTTTTCAATATATTTTTTCTTCAAATATATATATTTTTTCAATATATATCTTATTTTCAATATATTTGTTAGTTTTATATATATATATATATATATATATATATATATATATATTTTTTTTTTTTTTCAAATACATTATTTTTCAATATATTTGTTTTGTCTATATATTTTTTTTCAATGTATTCTTTTCTTCTTTCTTTTTTCTTTCAATATATAACTTCTTTCGATATATATAAATATATATATATATATATATATATATATATATATATATTTTTTTTTTATTCTGCAGCTGTTGTCTGCATCTGTGTCTCTCTCTTGCTCTCTCTCTCTCTCTCTCTCCCTCCGTAGCTGCAATGAAATGATTGCATGTGTGGGCAGCAAGTACAGCCTGCTTTTATGGGTATCTACACATGCTCATGTGATGGCCTCTACACCAGTTGGTGGCCACCATTTGGCAATTGCATGCAGACTGCTGTGTGGTAGTTGCAGTACTCACTGTCATAGCAACCCAATGCTATAAATTGCTAAGTCAGGTAGGTGTAGCCCTTTCAGCTCTCCGAAGTGGGGACCATGCTTGTTTGCTGTGGACACCATTGTGTAAGTCAGAAGGTTGGTATAGTTCTTATGAGTGATGCTAGGGGTGTAGCCAGTGATTTGAATGTTGTACTTAGACCTGAATGTTGCCACTTTCAGTACACAGTTGACAGTGTAGATTTGTACTCACCCCTACAAATACTAACACAAGATACATGGGAGTATATAGTTTCTTTTCTACTTATACAGTTTGCTGCCATACATACGTAGTTATTGAGATGTTTTCATTTGGCACATGAACTCTTTGTGAACTGCTATACCGTAGATATTAATGTACTCACTTCTGCACAGTTTGTGTTTCTTTTTATTGACATTAGCACAGGATCCTCATGAAAACTGGACAATTCCAGTACTGAGTATGCCTACCTACATCCTTGCTGGACCTTGAATACACAGGTATTTTGTACATTTGGGTAGGGATTGTCCTGCTATGATACTGTGTGGGGGTTGTAAAGTGCTGCTGTAACATTATTTACTGCTAGAATGTCTGGTTCTGTTATCACAGTCATGTAATGCAATTCCACAACAACTGCTGGTAAAGTTCCACAGAACAGGTTTTGTGTTATGGTATTCCTATCTTTCCTTTACATTCACTCATTCTGATGCACGATATATATATTTCAGCAACAACCTGCTGTATATCTACTGTGGCTTAGTGGTATTTCATGCAGTCTAGTGTGTCCGGGGTTCAAGACTGACAGAGGTATTTTATTTTGCTGCTGAGCAGAACAAGGGCCCTGACATGCAGAGTGACTAAGGCACTTTTAAGCAGTTGTAAGCAGGTTTGCTCAGGTTTGCGTGATGCTTATCAATACTTAGCTAAGCGCACACAAGCGCACACTCACGCAAACCCGCTAACTACTGCTTAAAAGTGCTTACTCCTGCTAACCCCCGCACTCATTTCTTTGAAAGAAAAGAAAATGGGGAGATAGGAAAGTGGTGAAAAAGGGGCACAAAGAGGGTAAGAAAGTAGGGAAAACAGCTCAGGATGTGCAGGACTGGTGTAGGGAAGGTCCATAGCTGCTCATTTCTTTAACAGCAACAGCTATGCATATACTAATAATTTGAATGGAAATTTGAAACATTCTACCCCTGAGAGAGGGGTGAGGACAACAAAGTATGTTGTACTGCCAATTAAATTTCAGTTTATGTGTCCAGCGGACATGTGTGCAAAATGGGCAGCTATGTATGGGGCATAATTTCTTTGTGGGAGCAGATTGCCCATTTTTTTTTTCAGGTGAGAGTGGTATGTGGGGTAGGGGAAGTAGGTATATTTGGGGAGGTAGGTTGGGGAGGTAGACAAGACAAACAAGATGCATACAGGGGTGGAATATGACACATGGGGTGGGTGAACACCATTGACGATGAAGGGTGTTTGGAAATCGCAAGCCCATGAGCCCACAGATGGCAACAGTGGAACTGAGATCCCAACCCATGGGCAGTCACCACTGCACCTTCACAGCCTGGAGGGTGGCTGTGCTGGGGCTGCGTAGGAGGGGAAGGCTCACCCCTGAGTTGCGCCAATCTTGCCTCGAGCTGGCGTAGAGGATCAGCGACTGAATGCTCGATCTCCCTATGCACTGTTCGGAGGGTGATAGGTGGCCCTCCTCTGGCCATGCTTGCACGAGGGGGGGGATGAGCCCCACCCCCTGCAGCGCTTCCACCTGAAGGTGGCACAGGGCCAACGGAGGAGGAGGTCCCAGGCTGGGCACCAGACCTGCTGGTGCCAGGTGCCATCGCCAGCTGAGGTGGGACAGGTGGGTCCACTGGGACCGGCCTTCCCATACGTTCTATGTTTAGGAGGATTTAATGACAATATGGGTTAGTAATAGCCAACAGCATTCCAATTTAGTTGTAACAGCATACAGTAGTATTCCCATTAACCCAACACACCAGAGTTCCAACAGTTGAACAGCAAGCATAACACATGCATATATAGAACAACAGTGGACATTCCAACAGCATGCAGGATTGATTGGTGGTATGTGAACAGGGCACATGCATGAAAGTAAATGCAGATATTTATAAACCAATAGGACATGTGTCCCAACAAATTATATGAGATTAGACATACCCATTGAGGTGTGGAATTGCATTGTTTAGGCACATACAGTAGGGTGTAAAAAGATACCTCCATTAACAACTTATATATACTTGTAGTTTACACTACATTCCTATTGACTGCAGTTATATATCCCCTACATGTATTATTACACTGGGCAATGTTTGTTAAATTGTCAAATGGGTTTTGCTAGTTCTTAATATACCTGACCTGTATCTGACATACAAACTGTCCTGGATGCAGATGTTACTGCTACATATTTATATATTTCATTTATATTTAAATATTTACATGTCTGTATGTGTTCAGGTGACATTATCAGGTATATGTTGACAGCCCCCTACATTTCTAGCAGCACACTGACATTTCTGGGGAACAGAATAACAAGCTACGCATGTGCCAGATTAACCTGCACATGCCGGCCATGAACCAACAGTCGAGGACTGTATATATGCTTAACAGCTATTGGCACTCCCTGGGCCTACCCATGTGTGGGTTGACTGCGCTTACTACAACAGTACTATTTCTATAATGCAAGGGTACAACAACATATCGAAGAAAGTGACACGGACACACTCCAGGAATTAAACCTTTATTAATTACATTTCACACTTTTCTAGTGGCTCTCTCATTTATTTGATATATCAGTGCATGCAGAGATCTTTTATTCAAGACATATACCTTTATTAATGGATTACAACACCTTTTCATGCTGTCTCACTTATTTTATATAACAGTACATGCAGAGAAGTTATTCTACACTCATTATACCTTTATTAATGGGTTACAACACTCTTTTTCAGGTTCTCTCACTTCTTTTATATGACAAAACCTGCAGAATAATTACTAACCTGCCTGATGGTGCAGCCTTAGCAGCCTATCTGCATAGGCTTGCTGATTCACAGCACGGACACCTGCAGTTGTGAAGTAAATGAAGGGATATTGAGGCATACCTATCCATAACATGGACTACTATAGCAATTCTTACATACTTCATTCCATGGCTACATACTCAGTAGTGGGGCATTTTCCATTTGATGGGCCTCCTGTGTCCACTGGTTCAGTTGGTCCTCCTTGCGTCTCTTCAGGTCTGAGAAGTGGTGTCTGACCTTCTCACCAGTCCGAGGGATGCCTGTGGCACTGGTGAGATCATGTACTAGATGGTTCCAGGCTTCCGCTTTGTACTCAGTGCCCCGAAACTGGCCCTGCAGGAGTCTTGCATCATGATGATGGACGATGAGCCAAACCATTACTTTTGACTCCTCAATGCCCCACCGTTGCGCTCAAAAATGAGAGCCCTCTCCAACATCAGCCATACTGTCTGCAGATGGGAGCTACAACCAGTTATGGCAATTATTCCCACCTATGGAGCTTAAATATGCCTCATTTCCCGCACTTATTTGTGATTGGCTGGTTTTGAAAATTCTCAGCTAAGAGCAGACCTGCTTAGCAATGGGTAAACTTCCATTGATATATATGAGTGTGTTGGAAATGTATCCATATTTAAAGCTGTCATGGCTTAGTGCTTTAGTACTGTAATTATGGTGCACAGTATCTCGGGTTCAAGGCCTGCCATTGCTTTTTATTTTACTACTGGCCAGACCGGCTTGGAGGTGTGGCTGTGTTTAGCCGACTTTGCTCAACTTTGCCCAATGTTGCTCGACATTGCTCTATGTTGCTCTACGCTGCCCGACATTGCCCAATGTTGCGCTAGTTAGAGCGGTGCACAGCTCCGTGCGAACATGTTTTGTTTGCGCTAGTTGGTGCGATGCGCAGATCCGCGCTAAAGCAGTGCTCAGCTATGAGCAATTGTACTTAACTGTGCTTAATACTAGTAAACTTTGCTTAGTAGTGCTTCACATTGCTTAAGATATGTTACTTATGTATTTATCAGTATGCATGACCATTCCACATTCTTATATATATGTTAAATATCGTTCACTACCACATAGGCCATTTCAATGCATTTTACTGAGATTTAAAAGGTAAATGTCAGGAATTCTATTTATGCACACATTTCCGACAGAAAATAGGTAGGGGAGTGGCGGGACTCGAACTGGGAAAGCATCCTCTTTGTGCGAGGGCTCTACCACTATGCTATTGCAACTTGGCTTAATTTGTATATAAATAGTTTATTATCCTCTTCGATGTCTACACTGCTACCTGTAGCTAAGCAATGGGCAAACCCGTGCATACATGTGCAAATACGGGCAGCTATATCAGGAATAATAAAAAAAAAAAAAAAAAAAGAGGAACCTTTACATTTTAAACTTGTACAGGGATTTAGAATGTGGAGGAGTGTAGTGTTGGGTATGTGGACATTTGAGCAGACTCGCTCATTTCAGTTCACATTTGCAGTTTAGGCACTTGCAGGGGCATGGATATTTGGACTGCTCGGCAGTCTGACACGCCCCCTGCAGTCATGCATGCTCCGTGTAAGCCTTAGAGTTGAATCAGCGCACCCTCATGAATATGCATGATGTGCTGACATCATACTCTTACACTGCAGTTTCCGTGTAAGACTTAGTTAGTCTTACACAGAGGATTAGTGAATCCCGGCCTATGTGTGTATGCAAATGACACACATAACTTTGTTGTGTAAAACGTAAAATCTGTGTGCACCACAGGTACATGCAAAACTGAATCACTACTATGACATGCCCATATGTACTGCCATGCTATCTTAAGACAACATGTGGCACACTCATAAAACTGATACAAGAGTAACAGGTAAACATCTATGACTGGAAACAAGGGGAGTTTGATGTATACATCTGAAGGCCACCACAGTGTGGAGTAACACATGCGCATCACAACAGAGGTCCATGGGGGTGAAGGGTTGCACAACAATATTGCCATGTGAACACTACAGGCATATTATGTAGACTGTGCTGTGGTGATAAACATCAACAGGTACAGCATGCAACCAATATTTACACCCAGTATAACATATGCACAAAATGAAAAACCCATTAGAATTGTGCCAGAAAAATGAGACTGAAATAAGATGTGCAGGACTGTGATACAATGCAACGACTATGACACATCAATGTGTAATGATGTCACACACCCAACCCTCCAAATAGCCCATGAAATCAATGTATCCATAGGTGCACATGGTTGTGTTTATGTGCAAAACATAAACATATGATACAATAACTCGATGGGACACCAAGACATAAAGTACATTAGTCATACATACAGATGACATATGTGACTGGCTGCATACTGTAATCTAAAATTGTTGGGACCATCTGCTGTAACACATGCTGCATTACACTAAATATAAATGCTGACTAGGCACCTATGTTACTCGTACAGCTGACATCACAGGAGAACTGCATTTCTGTGGGAAATATGACGAATGCCAGTAAAGTATACAGTTCTAAAAGCAGACACATGCCATATCCCATCATCAGTACAATTGTTACATGCACACTCTGTCAATATGACATCATTGTTATCAGTGGCAGGCTGAAATCTACAATGCTTCTACATGTGACAGACAAGACCCAACAGGCATATACAAGCAAAAAGAAGGGGCCAAATTAAGCAAGAAAAGTAAAAAACATGCAAATTGACCTGGCTGTTTCTAACACTTTCATCATTAACAACAGCAGTGTCTGTCCCTGTGACAGGATGGGTTCTGTGTTATCACTGTGATAGACAATGCATTGTCAACCAGACAACTGACATGGCCAGATAAGAACCACATTGTTAAGTGTGCAGTACAAAGGCCATATGAATACTGTATAAGTAAAGGTGCACAAATGGATCCACATAACTTAAATATGCCCACAATGTGGAAAAACCATGTTGGAAGTATGATGTGACTGGAACACACAACTAATACTTACAGTTCAGAGACACCATCTTGGTTGGATCAAACATCATATATTATATCTTGTGTAATCTCCCATTTGGAGTTGCACATGACCCATGTCATTTCCTGCAAGAAATTTCCCATCATGTCCTGCCTCTGTGTCTGGAGCACATCACTGACAACATCATGGATCTGTTCCCTCAAGTTATCTGGTAGTGGTGGTGGAGATCATCCTCATCCTCACTTGGTTGATACTATTGCCACAGATGGCCCCGTCCTGTCATCATCATTGTTGTCATTGTCATCTCACTTGTTCTCTTCTGTCATCAGAGTCAGATTCTGTTGGCAGTGTTTGGGCATGATGTTATCTACTTCTGTGAGTGGGTTGGCTGGCTCATGTTCAGGACTCTGTTGGCATGAAAGTAAATCAAATTGCTCACAGTGTAGTAACATGTTATCGCATTGACAGAACAAAATACAAACTATGCTGTCATAACAGTTTTCATATATGCAAAGTCTGGAGGAACCCATGCATAGGTCATGTATACATTTTGAGCAATATCTCATCTGCATTTGGGATGTACCACTTTTAAATATATGCAGCCCTAATCCAATACACATCTTGCTGTTCTATATGTTAAATTGAGAACCACAATAAATGTGCAAGACAACAGTGTTAGCAATACCTCAAACATAAAATAATGCCATGTTCCCATTCTCCCAGTGTTCTTTCCTGTCTATCTGATGAATCTGTGCATCTTAAGGCAATGTAGCAATTGTCTCATGTACACAGACAACCCTCTCCTCCTTCCACACAACACTACAACTTATGAGAGATGCACTTATCTAGCCAAACTGGAGGTAAAGCTCTCTCTAACCAAGACTGAACTTGACAGTCAAGAGGAGAAGGTAAACACTGGCACCACACCACACGAGTCACATAGTCCCACTAAACCTACACCACCAAAATCCATACATAGCAACACAAAAACATTTGTGGAGGCTCTCAGTAATAATCTGCTCAAGCAACAGAGACCTCCAAAGCAGAAATGCAAGCAACGTCCACCCCCCCCAACACAACACAAATGACACATAGCCCACAGACTCAGTGTAACCCTCAACCACAGCCCATTAGGTAAAACAACATACCCAACACACTAGTCATAGGTGACTCTATAGTCAGGCACACTGATGTCCCACTCTCCAGGCTACACAAGGAGAAGGTTACTGTCAGTTGCCTGTCGGGTGCCAGGATCCACCACATAACCCATGCACGCAGGTCACTCCACAACAAATAAAAATATGACTCTGTTATTGTACATGTTGGTGTGAATGACCTGAGATGTACCTCACTGGACTACATGAAATGAAACATGGAAGAGCCGATCTTGTAGCCCAGGCAGGTATGACCCTAGCCATGAGTAGCATCTTGCCATCACCCAGAATAATACTGCAGTACAAGGAAAAAAAGATTGATTTCAACAATTGGCTAAGCTTCTGGTGTCATTCTAAGGGGATCCAGCATCTCTCTGCCAGGGACGACATGGTCGACAGACCACAATGCTTTGCCAGAGATGGCCTGCACCTGTCACCCTTGGAATTCCAGATTCTGGCTAAGGTTCTTGCTGTCCCTATAATGCCTTTTTTAGGCAAGGTTCAAATGACAAATTCACCACTGTAACAGGAACAGGCAAGCAAATACTGAGGGTAATACTACTCAATGCTAGAAGTCTAAATCTCAAAATGCACTCCCTCAAGGCACTCCTTAAAATGAAGAACATTGATATTTGTGCAGTGAATGACACCTGGGTCAAGGCTCCAGAGAGCACTCCTGCATTACCAGGCTATAACTCATACCACACTTTTCAGCCACCTAACCTAGACCAGAACACCAAAGGCGGAGGTGTGTCCATATTCATTAAGGATATCCACACCTCCAGGCTAGTTGCTCAGCATAATACATCCGAGGTTATCCAAGTGCAACTAACTCAGGGCAAAACTGCAATCCAAATTGTAGCTTGCTACAGATCCACCACCATGCCCCAGGATTCCCACTCCTCTTTTCTTGATATACAGGAAAATGTTAGGGTTCAACCAAACACCCTAATAATGAGCGATTTCAACTAACCCACCATTAACTGGGAAAACTACTCATGTACCACCTTCTTTGCTCAACACTTTCTGGAATTCATAAATTCCAATGCCCTGGATCAACTTATCCACAACCCCACCAGAGGCAACAATATCCTAGACATAGACATTACCAACATAAGTGACTGGTGTTCCACATCTGAAGTCAGCTCCTCGTTCGTCAGATCTGACCATAAGCTAATCACCCTAGATATCCACATCCCGCCCACACCTCCCATTAAGGAAACCAGGGTAAAAAATTTCTCCAAAGCCAACTTCATGCTTCTTAAGACAGAAGTGGTGAACTTCATGACACCCATGCAGATGGGCAATACAGTTTTGACTGCTGAATCCTACACAAACGCACTCTATAAGCATTTACATGAGTCCATGGATCGTGGTATCCCAAACAGAACCAAGACACTATCTTCCAAAAAAAGGAAGCCAATCTGGTGGTCTCCTACCATAAACAAATTCTACAGTAGAAGGAAGAAACTGTTGCAAAAGAGAGTAAAATCCCATGAGTGGAGGAGCTCCCTGGTCAGCCTCAGAAAGAAGCTGAAATCCCTTATAAGATCCTCCAAAGCTAGCTAGGAAAACAAAATTGCCACTGATTCTAGGGGCAACCACAAAGCATCCTATAGCTATGTCAAGAATCTCAATGGCAACACCCAGATCTGCTCTCAGTTACAGCACAACGGTATGAAAATTACAGAACCAACTGATATTGCCAGCATCCTGGCAGATAGGTTCAGTGTTAACTTTACCCCCCCTTTCATCCCCTAAAGGGCCCATATCTATACAGGAAGAATGCAGAGTCCCTGTAATCACAACTACGCAGGTAAAAGCTTCACCCTCTAAAGCCAAAAATACAGCATCCATGGGACAGGACAACGTCCCAGGCTGCATTTTACACAAATTTCAGAATGAACTGGCTCCCCACCTAAGCACCGTGTTCATTCATAGCCTCATGTAAGACTTTGTGTCCACTGAATGGTACACAGTAACAGTTATCCCACTCTACAAAGGGGGAGCCACCACTGATTCTGGGAACTATCACCCTATTAGCCTGATGAGCCTGGTCTGTAAGGCCATGGAACGTATCATCATGGAACTCATAACCAAAGACATTGGTAACATCCAAACTCTGGACCCCACCCAGTTTGGGTTTGTGAAAGGCAGATCATGCCTCCTGAACCTGATTGACTTCTTTGAGGCAGTCACCAAAGCTGTAGACGATGATAAGGTGGTTCACACAGCCTATCTTGACCTCGCCAAGGCTTTCAACACCATCCCCCATTCTGGAATTATAGTTAAACTCACTAAACTAGGTATAAATTCCTACATCACAAGAAGGGTTGCCAACTGGCTCCCTGACAGAACCCACACTGTAAAAGTTGCAGACTCCAAATCTCACTTCAAACCAGTGACAAATGGAGTACCACAGGGTTCAGTCCTGGGTCCTCTTCTACTTGGTTTGAAATTTCTGCTGAACTATACTTCACTTTTTGTGTATTTGCTACTGCTAAGAATGATTACTTTCATGTTGTAGTCTGCACAAAGTTCCATGAGATGGTGCCTAAACATTGGGTTAGAAACTGGAAAGTTTTGTAAGGATAACAAAAAATATATTTCTATTTTTCCCCAAATTAATCAGTTAATCTTTATTTTGGGGTACCTTTCAGTAAGCTGAATGGATAGATAAGAAAAAATAAATGCTGTTTGGCCCTTTTAGTGTTACTATTGTATGGTCAGAGAATTTGTGATTTTTCATATTTTCCTAAGATGCCTCAACTTTATGCATTATTACATTTAAAAGTTGCAGACTTCAAATCTGACCTCAAAGCAGTGACAAGTGGAGTACCACAGGCTTTTGTCCTGGGACCTCTCCTGTTTGGTATCTACTCTGACATACAGACTAACACAGAAGGCCTCTGGCTAACAAAGTTCGCAGATGACTGCAAACTAGGAGCCATAGTCAAGTCCCCAAATTATGTGGACATCCTACAGAAGGGCCTCGCTGAGACAGATGCCTGGTATCAAAGCCATGACCTCAAGCTCAATGCCAAAATGTGCAGTGTCATCCCCTTTGGTAAAAACTCTGTACCCATGAACTACTACATAGGCAGCAATCTACTTAACACCGAATGTGTGATAAGAGACCTTGGGACCCAGATGGACAGTAGTCTCTCCTTTGATAGTCACATCACCACAGTAGTCAGGAAGTCCTTATACATGGCACACCTCATCATAAAAGGGTTCTCATCCAGGAAAAAAGAGGTCATTGTTCCCCTCTACTCGACACTCATTAGACCCATTATACAGTACAACGCCCCTTTTGGAATGTACCTCACAAGACATCTGCAGCAGCTGGAAAGGCCACAGAAGTACCTCACAAAGAGGATTACTGGCCTCAAACAAATGCTCTACACTGACCGCCTCAAAAAACTCCAGCTTTACTCTGTAGCATATCACCTACTCCGAGGTGATCTCTGCCTAACATAAAAGCTATGTCAAACCCAGAGCTGTTGGACATGCTACACCTAATGAAATCCCAATCCCTCCGAGCTATATGCTCTAGGGACCTAAACCTTGTCACCACAATAAACAGGACATGCTGGAGGGATAGATTCCTGTCCCAGAGACTTCCCATACTCTGGAACAGGCTACCCATCTATGTCAAGCAAAGTTCTTTATTAGCACTATTCAAGAAAAATCTTGATGAGTGGATGGGAAATAGGAAATACACCCTGGGGATCACTTCTGTGTCTCTGCTCAACAGTGGCACCAGAAAATAACTTTCTTGGGTGACGTAAGCCAGAGAACCTTGTTGGCTAGGCTTACATAGGCCCTTGGGCCGATAGCCTAGTACCTATCTATGAACCTATTAATGTAGGAGGGAAACAAAGCACCCAAAGGGAACCCATGTAAACACAGAGAAGACATGCAGAGTCCACATAGAAGGCACTCCAGCGAAGAATTGAACTGGAGAACCTCTTGTTATGAGGTGACAATGCTATCAGCTGTGCCACAATATATAATGTGTGTGAAGTAATTCAGTGTGAAATTCATCTATCCCATTCTGTTCACAGACAAGTATGTCCATGACTGAAGCCGGATCTACCAGACGTTTACCCACTAGGCACCAAATCCTGTGATGCCTATACCTTAATAGAGCTCTGTGCCCTACAGAGACAAAGATGGTTTAGTTGGACCACATTCCAGGACTCCACTGGAAAAATGGGGAAGGAGTTTGCAGTAATTTTGCATGAGTTGAAAACTTCCTAGATTTATCATATAAATAGGTGTTTCCAAAGTCCGTCATGAATGGAAATTATCTAACTGGAGTCCGTAGTGTATGATATGCCTGACCCACTTCTGCAGCATCTAAAAATGAAAAGTCCAACAATTTCTTCATACAATTTAACTCTCCCATGCTGCCATAGTCATCAGCCAAACCAAGATGTCGAATCTTCCACCACAAATTCAGTGACAAATGGAGGAAACACCCCTTGTTACTAACATTAGCAATGTTCTATGATAAGTCTTTCATTGGCACGGGTTTGTAATCACCCAGTAGAAATCTCACCTCTGCTGTTAATCCAACGTCATTAATCAAATTAAGAATCTATCATATACCTTGAAAGATTTTTTTAAACATCAACACAAAGAGAAGGGGGATAGTTCTTATCATCTCATTATATGTGATGAACTCATGCAGACTATACAGCTGACTACATAATTTACAGTTTTGGCAAGGAATGTTCTAACCTTTAAACATATTTTCTCACAGTGTTAGTCCACTAAGTTTTCATGAGATGAAAACACCATCACATGCAGATCCAAGGTAACATCTGAGTTTTTTAGATAAAAATGCACTATGCATGGGTTTCCAATCTGTGATGTCAAGCTCCTCCAGATGTATTGCCCCCTTACCACCTTCTGTCTTTTGGTTGCAATTTAGCTAATGTACTCTTTGAACTAAACACTTTCTACTTGGGAAAGTACATCATGCATAACTTTATAGGGGGATCTCTGGACTCTATTGCTTTCACCCTAACCTTAGAAGCAGAGTTATAATGCTCGACAGCTGTCTGGTCAAGTAAGTGTTGATGCTTCGTAGATTTAACAAGCACTTATCCTGATACAGAGGACTCTGTAATGGCTGTTCCCTTACATTTCCCACTCATTTTATACCTGCAACATCAATACTTCCTATTGTGGGTCACCTTCTCCAAATTATGCAAGAACCATCTATCAGTAATATTGGCTTAGTCTATCATGACTAGAGTGCGCAGTATACGAATTGTAAAATTCCAGGCGTTTGGTGGCAATTTGCCTCAGCCTCCATTCTTGCCAGGTGACAGGAAACAGCACAATGTACTACTTCTACTCAAGTGTTTTCATTCTGCTACATTACTCCTAGCAACTGATACCTGCTGCTACAACAGTGCAGGATGGGAAAGCTTATCATACATAAGACTTACTGCTTAACTGTTTTTTTTCAGTTAATATTTTTTTATTAAACAAGAAATACCTTTATTAAATTATTGCATATGGCATTGGCAATGATGCATTTATATAAATGAAAAGAAACCATATTGACATAATTTTATTTGCAAATATTATACATCACTTATAATCTAAACAATCATTGTTAGTCAAACATTACATGGCTGATTCAAATCTTGCCTTCTTTTAAACCTCATTCCTCATCTGCATGTATTGTTCCTATAATTTCCATTTTTTCTATATAATTTGCTCCTACCCTTTTCTAAAGATCCCATTTCCAGTTGTTTTCTCTCTGTTACTATATTCACTACCTCTAGCACAGTTGGTTTAGACTTTGATTTCCATTTCCTGGTAACTGCTTTTTTGGCAGCTACCATAATTAGACTTAACAAGGCCTTACTATGTCTAGGCAATTCCGATTCCATATCATAGCTCAAAAAATAATTTCCTTAGTCATACCAGTTTGTTCACCCAATATTTCTGCTGCAGGGAATTTTTAAAGCATGCCAGCTCATTACAGTCCCAGAAAATATGTTCCCAATTGCCTCTCTCTTCCCCATCACAACTCGAACACTTGTTATCTAACCGAGGAAAAATTCTTTGCAGTCTACTTAGGGTATAAAAATACCCATGTAAACACTTCCAAGCAAAGCTCTTAAATCTTCTAACCTTTGTTGCATATTTGAGAGAAATACAGATATCCTACCAACTGCTTATCCAATCTCTCTTCCCAGTCCTTTTTAACCTCTTCTCATTGTTTCTTATAGTTATCATGCAGTATTTTATATGCTCTACTAATTATTCATTTTTTAACAACAGCTTCTGTTCTAGATTTTACTAAAAAGTCTACTGGTGCTGGTCTTTCACTTAGAATCCCTCTATTCCTTTCTCTTTGCCTATACTCTGATATCAATCCTTGATATGGAAGGCAATCTTAGCCTGCAGTGCAAATTAATTCTTGGCTTCTTCACATTCTACTACCTTTCCCTCTCTAATTATTTGCTCCCAATACCTTGGTTCTTTTGCTAGTTTTCTCCAATACATTTCAGCCTCTTCTTGCCTATTGTCTGTATCACTAACTGCAATCATCCCTATTAGCAGAATCTCCTTTCTCCATTCCTATGTTGGCTTAGTTCTTTGAATGCTTTCTGCTACCTTATGACTATAATATTCTGCATGGTTATTGTTATTCTCATTAAAGATCTGCACCCAAAATCTCACTCTCTCCTTGTTTCTTCAGCTTCCCCCCTGTTTCGTCATCATCCATTTCCACTTTGAATTATAGGTTTCTGCTTGTGCTGTGTATAAAAGGCTTAACTGTGTAGCTCTGAAATACCCATTCAAATTGGGTAATCCCAGATTGCCTTGTTCTATTGGAAGAATCAGTTTATCCCACTAGACTCTTGCCATCTTCCCCTCCCAGATAAAATCCTTTAGCCCTTTATTAATTGCTGTCTACAACTTCTCCTCTAGTTGATAAAAATATGCCTGACCTGCATATTAAACTAAAGAGACTAAAAACATTTTAACTGCTTATCTTGTTATTCATATCCATAAAACAGAGCTTTACATTTCTCAGTTTTTGTATTGTCTTTTCTTTAGCCTCTTTCCCATATCCTTAGCTGCCACACCAGAATAATTTTTAATCCATACTCCTAAGTACTTCATTTTATCATGCTCCCATACATATGGATATTGCTGAACCAATTCATGTGTGTGTAAATAATGCACAGCTATTACCTTTGTTTTAGCTTTATTAATTTTGTATCCCAAAAAGATTTGAAACTGTCTCAAAATGTTGTTCCAGAAGACTGAAATGTCCTTTTCTAATTTTATCATGCATAAAATAACATCATCTGCAAATACAGCCAACTTTTCTTGACTACCATACCAATTATATCCCCGAATTTCTGAGTCTCTTATTTTCTTTGCCAATGGTTCTAACTGTAATGCAAATAATAAAGGGGAAATAGGACACCCCTGGCTGGTTCCTCTGCTCAAACAGAAATTATCAGAAAATAACCCACCCACTTTAATTTTCGCCTTTGACACCTAATACATCCTCCTAATCAACCTTATAATTTTATCAGGGAAAGCAAATACTTCCATTGCCCTACTCCTAAACTCCTAGCTTAATGAATCAAATGCTTTCTCTGCATCAATACTTTTTAATACCCCCATTTCTACTTGTGCTAAAAGAACAAAATATAACATATTATGGACTGTATTTATTATCTCCAGAAAAGTGATCAGAAAAAAAAACTGGAAAAATGAATTTACTCCCTCATTTAAAGAATTTATAAGTTTAGCAACTGAAGTAACACATCTAGAAATTATTACAATCAGGCTGAGAATGAACAGAATTATCTCATGTCTCAATGTATAGACAAAATTTAAAGAACTGTTTGACAAGCAAAAATAAAAAAAACATTCTGGAAGTGAACAGACATGCAAAAACAGGAATGGCTGGAAGGTTGGTGAACACTTGTAAATAGTTATTTTCTTTGTTTCTATAGTTATACGATTAGTTTTGTTTTCTTACTTTTAACTATGTATGTAGATTTCTGATTACAAATTTTGTAGTGATTATATTTTATGAAAACAATAAAAACATTTAATAAAAAGAAAAACCTACTAGCAACAGTCGTATTTTCTTACATTCTGCTTCCCTTTGGATCAGCAATATTCTGTTAATGTTGTCAAATATTTGCCTCCCCTTCACTAAACCACATTGATCCGTATCAATTAATTTTAGCATCACCTTTGCCATTCTTTTAGCCATTATAGACATAAACACTTTATTATCATGGTTTAGGATTGAAATGGGCCTTTGTGAAGCTGAATTTGATGGGTCTTACCCTCGTTAGGTATTAAATCCACTACCTCTTTCTTCCAGGATGTTAGTGCTTTTCTTCCTGTTAAAATACTGTTAAACAAAACATCCAGATCAGTTTTTTTCCCCTCCAAGCTTCCAAACTTCCACACTTCCACAGGAATACCATGTATATTGGTTATATATCACCATTTTTATCTCATAGTAATTGAATATTTAATTCTTCCATAAATATTTCCATTTGTACCTTTTTCTTTACTGCTTAACTAGTTTTGATATATTTCATAGTAGAGGAAACTGTCATTTGATGTACAGTTAGGTTTCCTTATGTATATACACACACACACACACACACACACACACACACACACACACACATATAGATATATATATATATGCATATACACACACACACACACACACACACACACACGCACACACATATATATATATATATATATATATATATATATATATATATACATACATACATGCACGCACCAAAATGATGTCTCTCTCTGTCTCTCTTCATATATATATATATATATATATATATATATATATATATATATATAGATAGATAGATATATAAACACAAAACTGTAATAACTGTGATAAAGACAAATGGTTTGTAGAGTCTCAATGCCAGACAACCACTGTTAATAATGTAGCCTTGTGGACAATGACAATATGTGCAGTCATTTACCACCTACAAGGAATAGGGGCTTTAGCACAGAGTACATCAGAGATGTACAGCTGATATTTAAACAGGTGTTTTGCAATTGATGGACACATACCTGTAAAACTGCACAAAATGCCAAAGAGCAATCATTATACAAGACTTAACAGTACGGAGGTGAGAACTGAATCTACATACACACATCATTCAGCTTTACAGCTGAATGCCTTTATCTATCATTGCTTCTTTCCTAAATTAATCTTTTGTCACCATGAGCTGTAAGCCAAATCTACTGTTTTTTAACAACGCAGGTTTCCTGCTTTCCCACCAACAATGTCCAAATATCTTGTTTGCATACCAGTATTTATGCATGTACAAAACCAATATTGCACATATAACAGTGCAGTCATACTGTGAATTATGTGCGAAGCAAGTGTAAGTAGAAACTCCAGCATTCATTGAATAACACTAAACGACATGGGTTACTGTTGGATTCTTCCAGACAACACAGAAATACTTAAACATTTCTGGACTGCTTGAGGTAGGTGTTTATTCACAATGAAACTAATACATGCATACATAATAACAGAAATGGAGTATCTGTATATCCTATAAGATTACAGCAGCAAAATTATTTAAAAAATGTGGGACACTTACAACAGAATAACAAACAGGTTCATAGGTAAGTACTAAGCTGGGTGCCCTTTGTGAGTCATTTTAAGCCCAGCCAGTTTACATTGTTGTGCTTAAATTAGCCTATCCCATTTGGTTAGAGACTGGGCATACCCACCCCCTTGTCAATAATTATATATTATCCTAATAAGAATAACTGGGATCATACCATAGACAATTGGAGGGGACCTATACATGAGATAAAGCATTTAGCAGCTGCTTCTGCCCATTAGTAGTACAGAGGGCAGTCCTGGGGTTCATTTTCTGTTTCCCATTCATAGATCTAAGTTGAGCTTGAATATGGACAGGGATGAACTTTGTTTTTTTGTGGATGCAAAGTCTGTTCCATGGCAGTGATATCCTTTGGAAGATATACTTTTCCCTCCAAACAGTTCAGCTGATGTTGCAGAAGAGGTTTAGATCCCTAGGTAGGTGTTTATGATGACATTTGACTTGCTAATCTGCAATAAATCCATCAATAATGGGTTGGAGGATGCCCTGTATGCCAGACACAGGTCACTTCTTAGCAGATTGTAGGATACCAAGTGTAGTGACAGGGATTTGAGTTGGTCCACGTAGGACATGTTGGTTATGCCTTGTATCCTTTTAGTAAGGCATATCTATGGGCATTCCAGTTGTTGCATGCGTCTGGACAGATACATGACAAAGGAGGCATTATATTCAATGACTGGCCTAAGGAGGGCTTAGTAAAGGGGGGACAATTACATCCCTAGATCTAGGCACAATCCCTTTGTTTATAAGCTGTGCAATGTAGAAGGACTTTCTTACAACAATAGACAGATGTTGGTAAAAAGTAAGGTCACTGTTCACATATGTTCCCAAATTCCGAACAACTGGGTCAACACTTAGGGGCATATTGTCAATGTGGTAGTTTCCTGGGGTAGATGACTTCCTAAAGGATACAATAATGCTTTTGTGCCATTTAAAGCCCATTATTTTAGCACCAGTTATTTATTTGGAACAAAACTTCCTGCAGGATGGCTAAGGCATTTCAGGATTCAATGACTGGTCCTAGCTTGCAGTCATCTGCAAACTTAGTCAGCCAGAGCCCTTTGCTATTGGCTTTTACTTCAGAAACGTAGATGCCAAATAGGAGTGGTCCCAGCAAAGAACCATGGGGGACTCCATTGGTGACCGATTTCTTTTGGAGGTAATTTCCCGCATTCTGATTATCTGCAGCCTATATGTGAATCAGTTGGGAATCCAGCAAGTGACAAAGGGGGTTATTCACGGTTTATTTAGCTTTTCTACTATGCCCCAGTGGTGAATTGTATCAAAAGCTTAGGCCAGGTCAAGGTATGCAGTGTGTACCTTTTTGTCTTCATCCATTGCTTTGGTGACCTTTTCAAAATAAATCTACTAGGCTGAGTAAGCATGACCTGCCCCTGACAAATCCAGAATGAGACTCCAGTGTTTGGAGGATCCTTATGTGCTGATTGATTAATTTAATGATGCCTTTCCATTGCTTTGCATATGGGGCTGGTCAGACTTATTGGTCTGTAATTGCCTGTGTCTTTGGAAGGTCCTCCCTAATGCAGTATAATGACTGTAGTTGTTCTCCATTTGTTTGGTACAAAACCTGTATGGAGGCTGAGATTGAACAGTGTTGTTAGGGGTGTGGCTAAATTGTGCTTCATGTTGTTTAAGATGTATCCATGGATATTGTCAGGATCCATCAATGCAGTATTTTTAGCTTTTATAGCATTTTTAGGTCTTGGTCTTGTGTGATAGCTGGAGGTGAGACAGATTCAGGTATATCTTGAGAGACAGATGGAGGGGAAAGAGAGACAAAGTTAGAGCTAAATTTATTGGCCAGTAGTTTCGCTATATCTTTAGCCTCACTGTAGGTAATGCTGTTCACAGTCAGCTCAGCGCATTGCTGCATTGTGGTTTTTGAGATTGCACACATAACTAAAAAATGCCTTGTGATTGTCTTTGGCTTGGGTAGCTATTTTAGCCTCAGACTTGGCTTCGGTGAACTTTATTAAGCTCCTGAGTTGTTTGTTTACTTCATTGACATGGGGTCTAACATTCTGAGAATTACTCTTCTTAATTTTGGTCAAATGCATATGTAGGTTTTGAACCCACAGTAAAAAAGTTCCCCACCATACAACCTTAACCCATTTAGCTATTCTACTTAATGCCCCATTTGAGGTCCTAGTAAGAGCTATTTCCATACTAATATGTTAAAGTAGTAACACACATACACATTTATGTGTACTAGGTGAAGGATTATTATGCAGTAAGACAATGAACACAAAAATAAAATTTTGTTTAACTAAGGACACTACAGAATGCATAGACATACATCTACTAAAGATGTATTGCTGAAACCTTTTGCATAGTACAACAAAGTTATTGATAGTAATACAACCACAAATTCCTTATAGTACAAATTCAGTCACTGCATATAACTGTGTATGGTCTACAACTGATGACCTATTGTGAGATCATTACCTTCAATTAAACGTAAAAAGATATATTGTGAAAGCATAGATAAAACAAATACAATCCCATTTTAATACCTGCAAAATAAATGGAGAAGGTGTTACTGTGCAGGATATTTCATTTACTTTAGTTATCTGGGAAGCTGCCTGCAGACATAGCAGATCCATTCCAGTAGTTGGTCATGATCCCTGTAATAGTTATGGAGGTCATTGTAATGGCGACAGACCTGCAGATCAGTCCTAAAGATCTTGGATCATTCATGAAGCTCCCTGGATATGTGGTTCCAAACAGTGATCATAGTGAAGTTCCTCTCATGTGCCCATATCCTCACCTCATGTTGGGCATACATCATCAGCAGCTGCTGCATCATCTCATCAGCTCAGCTGGGCACCTGGATGTGCTGCAGCCTTCTCTCCATTGACATCTTCTTCAAAGTTGTTGATATAAAGTTGCAGAACACCTTCAAGAAAATGCTCCCTAAGGTACCACTCAGTTTGTAGGTAGCAAAGGAATACTCTGAAAGTGTAGCAGTGTCATGTTTTAAAATTGGTGCAATGAGGTCACCATCAGGCCATTGATGGATGTCTTACACATGCTGGACATGCAGTCGTACCTTGATAACTAAAGGGCATTTGCGCTGAGCTTTGTACACTTATTCCAAGCTATTGGTACTGAAATTTGAGAACTTACAAGAACATCCACAGATGTGATTCTGAATTATTTTATGCTAATGAAGCTCATTACTTATGTATTGCACAGATAGTATTCAAAAGCTGTGTGCTGTAATTTGCTCATACTGTTAGGTATACTTGTGCACTTTCATAGGGTAAACTTTCAGTAGGTGAGCTGTTTGTATGTTTACATTCACAAACAGTAAGCCAACAACTATTCATGGTCAGAGACTGTCATATTGTCATGTTTATCATCATCTTTCATAATTCACAAAGTTTAGAATATTATTCTGTCGGTAACTACGTAGTTTTAAAGACAACTTCCTCATGTCTATACTAATGATCCCATCTTCAATAAACCCACCTTTCTTTCTGTTTCTCTTCCATTGCCAATCTCTCTATCAATCACCCTGACTCTTTCACCTTTCTTTTCCCTATCACTTTCTCTTTTATCCCAACTAACCCCAACTAACTTATATCTGTAATCTTCTCTTATTAATACTCCCTCCTTACCCACCTCATCATATTACCTATCTACTGTTATCTCAACCTCTCCACTCTCAGAACTTTGCTACTTACTATTTTCCTGATTATTTCTGCTTATACCCTTCCTCCTCCTCCTATATTTTCTGTTTCTGCTCTAGTGACATCCTACCTCATCAGTGTCAATATACATACACTGAAACACTATCATTTGCTCTTGTATCTCCAACTATTACATGTTAACATGTCTTTGATTTATGTAAAATAATATAATGTCTAAAACATTTGAGAAATGTCTTTACTATTTATTTCAATACTACCTGCAATGCAATGTTTAAAATGTTTAATTTTTATGGTTGCACATTGTAAATAATGTATTTTATGTGGAGTTTTTCTCCTTGGGCTGAAAATAGGACTTGTGCCCAGTCAGGCTTTCTGGTACAAAAGGCTATAAATATATAAATAGTACATTTAGGTTTCCTAATATATGCAGGAGTAATGACACATATTCTCCCTTCATCACTGTAAAATGGATACTGATAGAGTAGAACCATATCTGCCAGGACTGCAGATCTACCGGTTAGTATATTCTACACTTTGCTGATACTGATGGATTATGAGACTGACCACATAGTCAGATTGTATTTTGGAATATACCCCCCATATGAATCAGGTAAAACAGATCTTATGTAGAAACTGGAACATATTTAAGGCAGATAATGAAATTAGAAATATTGTGGGAGACACACCAGTATTTGTCTACAAAATGGGTTGTAACATTAAGAGAAATCTAGAGAAGGGCAATACTATAAGGGTAATGAGTGAACAGAATAAACACACAAGGCAGTGTGGTAGTTGTAGGCAGTGTCATGCTATCTTAGAGGATGAGGGTGTTACTTTGGAAAATGTTAGCAGGACTAAGATTATTTTTAGGCAAGTGAACTGTAACTCTAAGTATATTATATACACGGCTTAGTGCATGACCTGTTCTAGTTACTACACAGGTAAAACAGAGAGATTATTTAAGAAAAGAATTTACGATCATTTATATAACAGCAGAAATAAGGATAGTAGTAATGCCCTATATAGACATGTGGAGAAATATGGGGATAGTCATTTTTTCAAATTCTCCATCTTAGAGCAGGTTAGATTAGGACAACGAGGGGGGAATTATAAGGCACTATTGGGACAAAAAGAAACAAAATGGCAATTATTAACAGATGCCTCAAATGAACCTGGATTAAATGACTATATTACTATAAAACCTATTTTACAGTTGCAAACCTAAGGCTGCATTATGGTTCAATATTATATATTCTTCACATTTTATATTGTGAATGTAAATATATAAATGTGGATTATTTAGTTTGTTCTGGATACAAACTTGAATTGAAATATATTCCACATATATTTTTGCATACTTTCATTTATATATTTTTATATACTTTTTATATATGTTTCACAATATTGGTTTATGTAGATAGGGGTTATGAAGTATATTTATATACATATTTTTTAACATATGAATTCAAGTCAGTAAATATGTATTAGTATAGACATAGGATGATCTGGATAAATTATAGCAATGTTTTAAAAATTGTGCTTGTTCTCTTTAATAAGAATGTATATTTTACTTAATCAATTAGTGATGGTGGCACCAAAAATGAAGTATAAAAAGATTTAATTGGATGATGAATTTATTCTGATGAAGTTCACATTGCTGTGGATGAAAGCACTTAATCATTTTTGTCTTTGTTAATATTAAAATAAGTGGTCTTTATCCAGTTGTCGTATACTTCTTGATGGGAGCCGGTACCTTGCAGCGTTTATTTGCATTCATTTTAACATGACAGACTGCCTGTATTCTGTGTCATGTGTCATGTCATACATATAAATTCTCATGTTCTCTATATTGTTCTGTATTGAAATTTGTATGGATGTATTTTGCTGTTTCTGATGCCTCCATTCTACTTCCCATTCATATTTGATATACACCTACCATGTGTTCATATTCTTATTGCACAAACTATTGGCTATATCTTTTATTTTCTTCATACAACATTCCAATATTGTCTGTCATTACTGTATGCACAGGTATACTTCAGATGCCATACTGGTGATCTGTCTGGCACTTTATTGTGGTACTGCCACTGCATTCACCTCAACATATCCTGCACCTGCAGTTTCCTTTTGCACCTTTGTTATATGTGTAATTTACAGTAATTATTATGTGCGCCTTCCCATTGATACCTGTTTACACACACACTTCCCTACATATAGTGACCATATACATGTACATGTACATGTACATATACTGTAGAATTCGAAGGAATAAGTTGAATTTATACCAAATTCATGATATATAAGAGCTTGCACTTATGGCCTTAATTGAGTGGTTTAATGAAAGTGTTGGCATATTACATCAAGTGTCACATTTAATCATCATTGGGCACACCATTGTGTTTTGGAATCTGGCATGCATGCATGGAGTCTGCAATTACCCTACACCAAATAGATTATTACCTGCACTATACATTTGATACATCATGGAATTGCATTTGTAACTAGTTTGACAACATCTTGCTCTGGCATCCTGCTTGGATATCAATTTTTAACCTTTTTTTGGTGAGGTAAGGTTCAATGTCACGAAAGCTGTTCTTATACTTAAGGAAAACAGAAGGGTGATCTACAATTGTTTCATCTAGGTTTTTTCTGATTTTCTTGATTCTGCATTTTGTTTTACAGAAAATTGGACAGAAGTAGGTCAGTGTTTTGTGTTTTACTGCATAGGAAATATCAAGTATTTTGGGAAAGTCTTTTTTTAGTTGGAATAGAAGAATAATGATAAATAGACCTGACATAAAAGAGTACTAGTAGTGCTGGTTTATGTGGAAATTAATGTTAACCAGTGTAGAACATGATAGACATTTGTGGTGTATTAGGATTATGCAGGATTTCTGAAATAAGTATGGATATGCAGGATTGAAAAACAGGCAAAAAGAAGGTATTACAAAGATAGGGGTGAATTATCAAACCATAATGGAATGGAATGGTTTCTTATGTGGAAACTATCTCTAATAAAGTCCCTGTTCTGGGAAGTTGTTTGTGGGAGTATGAGAAGAAGAAAAAACTTCAATTCATGGATTTCTTATGCGGTTAAAACATTTCACAGAGAAACAAAAAGAAAATACATGTTCAATTTCAAACTGAAGTTGAAATACAGACTTTAAAGAGACATTTAAGAAAAATTTGTAAAGAAGTTATGGACTTCAGCAAAAATCTATAATAACAGAGGATCATGGACTGGAGGATGGGATTGTCATATTGCACTGAAAATAGAAAAAGAAATAAATGTTCATATCAGTAGTATGATAATTGTATAGGGCAACAGAGGTGCTGCAAACTATTGGGGACAACTGAAACATTTTTTTCCTGTGGAAAAGGTTATCATTTGACAAGTAACTGTGATAAGAAGAAATATTATATTTGTGGGGAAACAGGTCATGATGTAAATAAGTATGAATTGAAATGTTGTAAATATAATAAAACTGGGCATGTATGGATGTATTGTAGTCTAGAGAAAAGGATGAGAAGAAGAAAACAAAAGTTAGGGCAATATACACAGAGAAGAAACAGTCCCAATAAAAGGTAAAAAGGAAGTAGGGAAGCAAAATCAGGGTAAAAATAAAGATAAGGCTAAAGAGAAATGTGAACCATACAACTGTATAGTAGAAAGTTCTGAAATAAGTGATGATGAAGATATGAATTTGAAAATAGTGAAAGGTAAAAAGAATTATATTGGCAAAACAGTAAGAGACAGAAAAATAAAGTTAAAGGGATAAGTATAAAAAATAAAAAAGGCAATGGATAATGCAAATAAGATAAATACTTCAGATTTACATAATTTCTGAAAAGCTACAACATAGACATAATGATAACTTTAAAGTGCTTCAGTAAATGTAAATAGCATTAAAAATATAGCTAAAAGAACAGGCATCCTAAATTGATGTAGTAAGTGTGATGCTGATGCAATAATATTGGAATATGTAAGATTTTTGATACAAGAAGAGAGATTAAAAAGAAACCTTGGGAAGGAGATTCAATACAGAACTTAGAAAATTAACTATGTTCACGCATAGTTGTAATTTGTAGAGAGTGAAAATATTAAACACAGCATTGGCAATGATAGGAAGATTGACTATTGTAGATCTCAGATGTCATACTCGGGTATATAGAATTATAGCATTTATGCCTATGTTATAAGTAAAGAAAGGGAAAATGTATTTCTTAAAATTTTGGATTATGTAGTTATTAATATGAATATAATACTAATGGGAGATTTTAATTGTGATTTAAGAGGAAAAAATAAGAAAAGAGGAAAGAAATGATGTTAGGAAAATTTTTGAAGTTATAAAATGTGGCAATTTAAAGCTCTGGAATAAAAAATTGTGGACACATAGTCAAGGTATATAAAAGACAGAAATAGATTATTTTATTATATCACAAGTTTTAAATCTAGCTAATGAAGAAACTCTTATAACAGTCTTTGCAGGTCTCTCAGCCATATAGATAGAGTATAAGAAATAAAGAGTATATCAGAATGGGAAAATGAATAAAAAGAATAAATTAAAAATTATGGGATGAAAATAGAAAAAAAATAAGTATGCATTTATGGAATGATCACATTTCCAGTAAAGTGTATTACAAAAATTCATCTGAGTGGTGAAAATATACATTTTTTTAAGAATGGCAGTCAGATGTAAGAAACGTAGAAAAACAAATTATAAAATAATGTGTATGGATGCTTTAAAGGATTTGGAAAATACTGACATAGAATATTATGTAATAGAACAGAGAATATTATGTGATAGAATGGAGAATTTATGAACAGAATCAAGAGAAAGTTAAAAAAATATTATTTAAGCAAGTATATTATTTACAAGGTAAAAAAAGGAGGGATCAGCTTATCTGAGTAGCATAGTTAAAGAGAATACTGGTATAATGATAGAAATGAAAGATAATAGATGAGAAGTAAGAATATCTCAGGAACAAATTATGAATATCATTTTATGTAGAGAACATTTTTCAAGATAGAAAAAAAAGTACAGAAAAAGAAGAAAAATGTCCTGTTAAAACTGACAGAACAAAATAGGGAACTGGAAAACAAGATTTCCTTAGAATTAGATAAAGTACTTAGACAAGTTTATTTACATCAATTTCAGGGTCAGATGGAATATGATATCAATTTTATACAAGTTTTACGGATTGCCAGAAAAAAAACTTCTTAAAAGTTATGAATTAGTGGTTAAATGAAGGTTTTATGCATAAAGATTTATGCAGTAATATTTATAAATTTTTATGGAAAAAAAGATAAAAATAAAATTGAAAATTGTAGGCCTATAGTATTGAACAATATTATAAGATTTTAATGAAAATAACTCAGAAGAGAATAGAAAGTAAAATAAGTATTATGGAAGATAGTATATATAGTTTAAAGCTAAAAAGATATCAGGAATTGTTATTCATAGCAATGAAAATTGTGGATGATATTATAAACAGGACGGATGAGACCAAGATAATGATAGGAGATTTAAATATGGTACATGAACTTTTGTGGACAATTATGGAAGACTATAACTTTAGTAAGAAAAGTAAGAAAATTAAGAAAGTATTTTGTTCTGCATATAATAAAAATAGAGTAAGAATTTTAGTGAATGGATGGTTAAGCAAAAAATAGATATAAAGAATGGCATATGTCATGGATTCCAATGAGTAGTATATTATTTGCATTAGTCATGATTGTACTAGAAAGAGATGTAAATGCACATGAGAGATGCTACTTACGTTACAAATGAAGGGATACAAATTCCAGTCATGTTCACTTTCAGATGATATTATGTTGATTATGAGAAACAAAGTCTGGATGAAAGAGGTTATATGTTTATATATATATATATATATATATATATATATATATATATATATATATATATCAATGTTTAAATATAATAGGCATGACTTTAAATAAAGAAAAAGTTAAGGACTGGATGAAAATAATAAAGCTCAGATTAGTATCTTTCCCATTGAAAGAAGTGTCTGTGTAAGGAATAAGATTTGGGGGTAAAATGTAAGTGAGGAAAATTGAATGGAATACTAGATGAAATAAAGGAGCTTTGTTGTTTTTGGAAAACATACAAGCTATCATTTAATAAAAAAGTTTATTTGATTAATTCAGTTATACTGGAAAATTATGCATAATTCAGTAGTGTTCATAAGAAAAAGAAATGGTGCAATATTTTTTTTTAATTCAGTGAACAGAGGAGTCTTATAAATGGACAAGAATGATGGAGTTTTAGGATTAATAAACCCAATTGTTTATGCTGCTTCTTTGAATCTGTATAAAGTTTTGTTTTGGATAAATGGTAAAAATGAAAAGTTAGTAGTAAATTGACCAAAGTACAAATATTTGCAGCATTGGAATATGTTGAAAAAATTCAACAGAGGAAAAGTATGTTTAAATTATGTAATGAAATGTTATCAAGAAAAATTCTGATATGAAAAATAAAAATTGATAAAATAGAAAGTGAGAGGAAGGTGTGATATAAAAATATTATGATACAATATTATGTTCGAATAGTGAAACAAAAATGAATTAAAACTGAAACTAAAATATAAAACAAAGCAAAGGTCGGCTGTCCACTCTGTTTTAAACAATAATTTATTAGCGCTTTCATCTGTCAATGTTGCCAAACTTCTTCAGATGAATTAAAAAGGAAAATACGTCATTTACATAGTAAATACCTAAAAACATCACTTCCTGTTTCTGAATTGTTAATTATAAGTACATAAAAATACATTAGTATGTGAAAGCAAGAAACATAATAGAAAAGTTGTGAATAATAAGTAAAATAATACTTCATGACTTGTTAAAAAGTAATAATGAATGTACATATTATTCAAATCATCTGTCTAAAGATTTCAAATTCAGTAAACATTTGACACTACAATTATCATTAAGGCCAGGAAAACAAAAGGAATTACGTCACAGTTTCCAAAGTAATTCCTTTTCTTCCAGGATTAAAGACCATGGACCCCCACCCCACTATCAAGGGACACTTTTTCTAGAATGGTAAATAAAAAATGGTGTTGGCTATTCTCTGCGGTGTGCCTAGCTAAAGCGTTATTGGGGTTGTTTCTCCGTGTGTTGTAAATATGTTCATATATGCACTGTTTCAAATGTCTTTTGGTTTTACCCACATAGAAACAGTCGCATTTGTCACATACGGCCAAATAGACCACCCCTTTGGTTTCACAATTATATCTGTCTAAAATAAAGAAATGTTGACCATTAATGTTTAAGTTCTTACCTACTTTAATATATTTACAGAAATTACACCTGCCACATTTATACATACCAGGGCTAGTAATCAGTTTTTTAGAAGGTCTTTCCAGGAGTTCTTTCAAATTATGATCCCTTTTGAAGGTGATGATGGGTCTGTCACCTAATTTGTGATGTGTGGTAAGGTCAGTTAGGACCAAGTCC
Source organism: Protopterus annectens (assembly GCF_019279795.1). NCBI lineage: Eukaryota > Metazoa > Chordata > Ceratodontiformes > Protopteridae > Protopterus > Protopterus annectens. The sequence goes on along the minus strand of NC_056731.1, from coordinate 739,252,558 downwards.
CAATTTTTAGTTAAAACCTTTTTCAAAATGCCTGCATTAGTTGAAAAGGGGGTAATAAAAGTTGTGTTATTTCACTTGAGGGATGAGTGTCATTAACCACATAAGTTATATCTGTGGATATCTCCAAAGATATCTCTAGAAATGGAATTCCTTCTTCAAAAGGTCTATCTAAACCAGGTTTAAAGACTCTATTCTTTCTTTTAGAAATCACTTCTTGTATTACATTGTCAACTAAATCAATAGAATAAGATCGTTTTAGAAACATTTCCCTGAGAGTATTAACTTCTGTCAAGAAGGAGGTGTAAAGAGAGGACATCCTTGCCGCTCGGACAAGTTGTCCTTTTACAACTGCCTTCTTTTGGTGGAAGGGGTGGGAACTTTCATAATACAGGAAGCAATTAGAATAAGTAGGCTTCCTGTACATGCTACCGAGATATCTTTTATTAGGGATGTCTTTAACTATTAAGACATCCAAAAAAGTTGTCTTGTGTTTGTTGAATTCAAAAGTAAAATTCAAAAATTTTGTAATGGAAGAGAGGTGTTTAACAAATTTCTAAAAAGATCTTATCCTATTGATTTAGTTGACAATGTAATACAAGAAGTGATTTCTAAAAGAAAGAATGGAGTCTTTAAATCTGTTTTAGATAGACATTTTGAAGAAGGAAATCCATTTCTAGAGACATCTTTGGAGATATCCACAGATATAGCTTATGTGGTTAATGACACTCATCCCTCAAGTGAATATAACACCACTTTTATTACCTCCTTTTCAACTAATGCGGGCATTTTGAAAAAGGTTTTAACTAAAAATTGGGACTTGATCCTAACTGACCTTACCACACGTCACAAATTATGTGACGGACCCATCATCACCTTCAAAAGGGGTCATAATTTGAAAGCACTCCTGGAAAGACCTTCTAAAAAACTGGTTACTAGCCCTGGTATGTATAAATGTGGCAGGTGTAATTTCTGTAAATATATTAAAGTAGGTAAGAACTTAAACATTAATGGTCAACATCCCTTTATTTTAGACGATATAATTGTGAAACCAAAGGGGTGGTCTATTTGGCCCTATGTGACAAATGCGACTGTTTCTATGTGGGTAAAACCGAAAGACATTTGAAACAGCACATATATGAACATATTTACAACACACGTAGAAACAACCCCAATAACGCTTTAGCTAGGCACACCACAGAGAATAGTCAACACCATTTTTATTTACCATTCTAGAAAAAGTGTCCCTTGATAGTAAGGGGGGGGGGTCCATGGTCTTTAATCCTGGAAGAAAAGGAATTACTTTGGCAACTGCAACTTAATTCCTTTTGTTTTCCTGGCCTTAATGATAATTGTAATGTCAAATGTTTACTGAATTTGAAATCTTTAGACAGATTATTTGTATAATATGTACATTCATTATTACTTTTTAACAAGTCATGAAGTATTATTTTACTTATTATTCACAACTAGTTTATTATGTTTCTTGTTTTCACATAATAATGTATTTTTATGTACTTATAATTGACAATTCAGAAACAGGAAGTGATGTTTTTAGGTATTTACTATTTAAATGACATATTTTCCTTTTTAATTCATTTGAAGAAGTTTGGCAACATTGACAGACGAAAGCGCTAATAAATTATTGTTTAAAACAGAGTGGACAGCCAACCTTTGCTTTATTTTAGTTTTAGTTTCAATATTATTATGTTGATTCCTAGGTCGAGCTATCAAATTAAAAAGTAAAAGCTATAAAAGTATGAAAGGCATGGTATAATATGCAAGTCGAATGTTAAGATTTTTATAGAGATTAGTCTTTAATAAATTATCAGTAATGGAAATATGCAATATTAAATCAGTGTGAACTAATTTGTTTATAGTATGGTAAAAACAAAACTTCAGAACATGTTTTCTTGCAATATATAAGAGTTGCAAAATTGTGAGGAAAACTGTGTAAAGAAAGTTTTCTTGAAAATCTAAAGGAGGCAAATGAAATAAGTATGGACATGATTATGTATGGATATAGCCACAGAAATAATAATACATTAGTAAAATAGATAAAAGATTGTTTTATGTTGTATGGATCATTTGGAATGAAAGGCTAAATGAAATCATATTTAATGGTAAATACAGTCTAGCAGTAATTTTAAGAAGAATTAGATGGTGGTTGCAGAAAAAGGAGTGGGAGTCAAATAAGATAATGAAGATAGAAGTTTGACATAATGAAAAGTAAGATATCTATGACTGTATAACAATAACAGAAATTAATGGAAATTTGTACACTCTTTAAATTTGTCAATACATAACATGTAAATATTATTGCACATATTTTCTTTAAAGACCCCTACTCTTTTTGATAGGTACTGTGGGATATTTTATATCCACATGAGCTGCCACCAACTCAGGCAGATGGAGCTTTAGTTTTGTATCATATCCAAACGATGATGATACACTCAGGAATGTAGCAACCCCCCCCCCCCATGCTGCACTGCGATGTCAACAATCCATCTACCTGGTGTGGGAACAGAACCCACAGCCTTCTGCACCAAAGATGAGTGTGTGACTGAAACTGCTCTATTGGCCCTGTAACATGAAAATCAATTTATTGATGCATTTAATCCCTTGATTTATAATTATTTAAAAATATTAAATAATTTTCTCATGTATTTCCTGTAGCTCCTGTTCAATTATATTATGGTATCTGTGTTATGCCTACTACCCAGCAATTGTGCATGTGTTTATCACATGGCTAACTGCAAAATAATTCCCTTCTATCAAGCATCTTTGCCATTCGGTATCATTACATATTAAAATATATTGCCAGAGTTCAGTTACCTGAGCAGATACCTGCAGTATGACATCATGCAGTTTTCTAGCTATTATTTAATTAATTTTGGTAACACTATGGGAATCCATGCAGTAGCAGGAGCATACAGACTTCGCAGTCAAAGCTAATACAATGACAGGAAACATGTGTATTTGTATCCTCTAAAATAAATGGGCCTACTGCTTTCTAAAGGTGACTAGACTTTTGTTTCAGTACAAGGTGACCAGACGTTAGTGATGATGAATCACCATCAGGAATATGATGTGGTCACTTTGAGTGAGAACATTATTTTGACTAAAGGTCATTGTGAACTTTTACAAATATCTGATGTAAATACATTTATTAATTCCATTTCCTGATTTATCTTGTGACAAAGTCTTTCTAGGATGTAATAATCACGCTCATTGTCTAAACTGAATTTTAATAGTGAATGCATACTTTAACTGAATTCAACCATGCAGTCTTTTCATAGTAAATCTTTACTTTAGCTGTATTTGCAGAACATGCAGTCATAGTTGTACATTATACTTATACACCTTGCAGATACAAAATATTTTAAAATGTATCTACAAACATATACTTAGCTATCAGTAACTAATCCCAGATAATTTCTAAAAGTGAGACTTTTGTTTCAATGTAGCATTTGCTTTGCTGCCTCAGTAACTGAAACATTGCGAATGAAAGAAAACAACAAAGTACATAAATAATTAATACATGCATAAGCATAGCCAATAAGTGCTTGTTGGAGAGGTACTTAGAATTATATTGCTGTATAGTGCCTGCTTTTCCCGACCAGTATACATGTTATAGTTAATACTTCATGAATGATTTTCATATGAATATAACACTGGTCTTAACAATTAGATTGCTGTTCTAGTACACTCGTGTACACTTCCCTAAGCTTTGTGAAGGAAGAGCACAATAGTGCTGAAATACTGTCTTGGGACTACAAGAAAATATTTCCTTTTAAAGTGATAACAGGGCAGTAAATGACAGTATTCTTGCCATTAGGTCATTCCAGCAATCACTTAGTTGAAAACCAGCAACCAGTCTGTCCAACTTAATCTCCACAGCAGACTACGATAATCATCCTAAAGCCTGATAAAAACAAATGGCTACAGTAGATAGTTCTAAAGCCAAACTACAGGACACACATTAATTGCCCACCAACAAAGCAATGAAACTGGATCTACTTAAAGATGCAGCTTCTCTGTGTTTAAGCACCTGTGAAACAGTAGAGAAAATTGCACTCATATGGTGTTAGTCACAAACATACACACAGACATTCACACACAAACACACACACACACACACACACACACACACACACACACACACACACACACACACACACACACACACACACACACACACACAGATTAATTTCTACTCAGACTTAAATTATCTGATGTCTCTTTTGCCAACCAGACGTAAAAAGTCTTCTTGTCATGATATTTAGCAAAATACTTTTAACAAGGCAGTCATTCAGCTGTCTGTGAATATATGCACAGCTGAAATGCCTAGAAACCCAAGATTTAGAAAATATTGTTATCAATACTAAAAGAAAGGTTAGATAGGAAAAGCATTAGCTCATTGTTCACTCATCATGTTTCTTGATATTTAATTTATCCATTAGATCAGGCAACAAACAGAATAGGTTTGCTAAGCAATGGTTATTCATATCTTTATTTTTCTAATAGATCCCACATTTGTTTCCTTATCTATGCATAAAATTTGGAAATATTGTGTGAAATAATGATTATCAAACTACAAAACTGCTTAAACTACAAAATATTGACCCCACGTGAATTTTACCGCATAATTTAACTTTGCAAATTGTATTTCTGTTTTATGAGGGATGTTCAGAAACATTGACAGTGTCACAGCACAGTGCCAAATATCAATGTTTGATGCATCCCAATGCTGCTTAGATATGTAGAAGGTATTGGTATTCCAAGAAAAGGTTTGTATAGTAAATTTGAGCTGTCATGTTACTAGCAGTAGTAGCACTATTGAGCTGCAGCAAAGTGGTTGAACTACACGTGGTCACATGACCAATGTGACAAGAACTGAAAGAATGCTAGAATGCCACAGACTATGCACGTTCACGTTTGCAACCAAATACCTCAATGCTACAACATGGGCATTGTGAGCAGGCCACAGAGAGAGACATAGCTGATCAGTTCATCTCTTTTAATGAAGAGGAAAGAGAATTATAATAAAATAAGAAAACGGGGGAAGAGCAAACAGAGGAACAAACTCAAGAATAGGGGGAAAAAGGAAAAACTTTTTTTTTTATGGGATATGTGTAAGAAGATGGGCAGATAGAGACTATAACAAGGAGTTTGTGAGGGAAGGGGAAGTCAAGAAGGTACCAGAGTCAGACAAACAAATATAAAATGCAGACAGAGACAGATGGAGGGCATGGACACAAAAGATGGGGATAGCAGTGGAGAAATGCAGACAAAGAGAGGGAGACCAACTTTTGATAGGGAGTACTGAACTACAAACAGGGCATGGGGAGTGATACATAATGAAGTCAAACACCATGATGAGGGAGAAGAAGTGGGGTACAATGAGGTCTGTCTGAACAGCCCAAAGGACTTCCAATCAGACATCAGTCTTCACTGCGGATAATACCATGGACTAGTTTTATTTCCTGTACCCTGATTTTTAGTGTTGGTAAGTCATGTGACTCTACAAGCAACACCAGGAAGTGGTCCATGGTCCCAGTGTGGGAGTCAAGCTGCCAGCACATTTCAGATATGATCAACCACTATGCATGATGGTGGGTGACAAAAGTGGCCTTCTTGGCCACTCTCAGAAGAGAAGCCTTCATGCTCCCATCCTCTGAGGTGATAATAAAAGCTATTAGTGATCCCTTCAAGTCACCTTCAGTAAGGTTACCATTGTCCCCCTGCTGATAGGCAGGTCTGGCGACCATTACTGATGCAATACCAGGTGCATTAGCTCAGGCAGACTCAGGTGGCCACCGCTGCTCCACATCCTGCATTTGGCATCACAGCTGGACATGTAGAAGGAGGATGCAAAAACAGAAAGTGAATAAATGCAACACAATAGTATACATGCCTAGTTCAAACAGAATTACAATTACACACTACAGTCATGGACACAGTATATCCTGTAGTCTTTCAAACCTCATTAAACAGTTCTGTCTTTTGAAGTTTCATTCCTCTGCTACTACAAAAGAAAGTACAGACTGCTCAGTACAATGTGGGCTTGTCAGCAGAAGATATGCACAAAAAACCCCAGAACATAATAAAGACTGCATACAGGTTTTACTGTAAAATGTTGGCATATTTTCCCTAACTTCTGCCTCCCACTGACAGAGGAGGTCAGGATGGTGCTTCTGCAGGTCATTATAGTGAAGTCTGCACTTTTCAAAAGAGTGGATAACTTCAGTGATGCCACTCACTGCCTTGGCAAGCTGGTGCTAAATATTTGTCTTATGTAAAATACCATCATAATGGCATATCAAGTGTGCCTGTAATCCCTCTGCAGCAGATACAAAATCATCTTAGTCTCTTGTCTGCAGTGGGCACTGAGCAGGATTCCTACTGGACACAGCACCTGAAGAGCCACGTGCACTCAACAGTTCATCATGAAGAGCAAAATAAATGGTAGCCAGGTGTGCACGACCCCATGTTATAGACATTGCATATGTCTTTTCAGTCAGCAGTGGAAAATTATCCAAAGTATCATAAGCTCAGAGTTCATTCTCTGTGCACAAAAATAGCGTGCACATGTCCTATTAGCTCAGGAATCAGTAGGGACAAGCTTGGTAGTGCTGCTTGTGTGTCATAGTGCAATGATTTATGGCAATGATTTATAAATGTTTGCACTAAGTTATTTCATTATGAGACTCATCATTCAGTGAGGCCTGTTGCAGCAGAAGATAAAGCACCGTCACCATATTGTGAGAAACCATGTTAAAATGTGCAAGTCAGGAATAGGAATTCAGTGAATAAGACTTTCTTGTGTTATATAATCCCACTGAAAGACAAGACATGTTAATGTACCTCTGTACTACACTGAGCACTCATGGGGCAGGACAAGAACAGGGACAGATAAGAAATAGTAGACGAGGAGAGGATATATTGAATATTGATACATGGAAGGTTACTTCCCAGCTTGAGGGTGGAGACTTAAAATGGAACAGAGCACAACACTAGGGCATGACATATTACTGCAGCTAAACATGAAAAAGAATATAGGTTTAAGGCATGACAGATGAAAGTCTTGTGGGAAGGGGGTAATTGTGGCATATGTGCACAGACCACAATACATGATTCATGTCCAGGATTGAAAATATGTCAAGTCATATTCATATGTAGAGAGGGAGAGAAGTGGCATAGAATGTGAGAAAGAGAAAGTAGTGACAGAATGTGTGAGAGAGAGAGAGAGAGAGAGAGAGAGAAGTGGCACAAAATGTGAGAGGGAGAGAAATGGCTCAGAATATGTGTGAGAAAGAGAGAGGGAGAAGTGGCACAGAATGTGAGAGGGAGAGAAATGGCACAGAATATGTGTGAGAAAGAGAGAGGGAGAAGTGGCACAGAATGTGAGAGGGAGAGAAATGGCACAGAATATGTGTGAGAAAGAGAGAGGGAGAAGTGGCACAGAATGTGAGAGGGAGAGAAGTGGCACAGAATATGTGTGAGAAAGAGAGAGGGAGAAGTGGCACAGAATGTGAGAGGGAGGGAAGTGCCACAGAATGTATGCAGCACTACTGGCTGTAAGAATAGTGCTAACAGGTAGATCAGCAGTGATAACATGATCATTGTTGCTGTCAGAATTGGGAGGGTTGGAATGGTCACAACAAAATCCAAATGGAGGGAGGGAGCTAGTGGTGAGTCAGCCAGTGACAGTCATCCAGCCACCCACAAAAGCACACACACACACACACACACACACACACACACACACACACACACACACACACACACACACACACACACACACACACTCTGACTAACATGAATAAGCTACATGGGTACATGTGCTATCATTGGTGAACGTGTGTTGTAATGGCTGGAAGTGTTCAGCACAAGGAAATGGAGGTGTCAATGCTGTTCCTATCTACACATGCTATGCTCATCCTCAAAAAAATGTAAAACTAGTAAGGCTTTCCATGGTGATATATAGCAGAGAATTGTTCAGAATATCAATGATGTGGGTGGCCATAATAAGACACTAATATGGGTGAATCCTAGGGTCATTAATATGGCACATGCCAAGACCAAGGCACAAGACATAACCAGGGACATGTTAACCAGAAAAGGCAGAAAACCAATAAGGAAGCAGCTTATAGTGGTGAAAAAGGTCCTGGCAACCCTGTATAGGGAAAGTGAACAAACTCCCATAACTAGCAGTGGCTTGGTTGTAGGAGCTAGTGGCTGAGTATCTGCAGGAGATGCACCACATTAGTAATACCATGTATGTTTCAGGTTATACACTGACCTACGTGTGAGAAGGGGTTATTCAGTAGAAAACCTATGCATATCTGTTCTCTACATACATTGGGGCTAAATCTGTTACAACCTGTACTACGAGGTAAGTATGTGCATATATGCTTTGCACAAATGTGAATTGTACCAGTCTATTTACATGGGTTGGGCCAATGAGACACATATTCCAGCATTGTCACAGGCATGTTTTCTATATGTTTTCAGAGATTCCACTATTAAAAGGCCAGAAACAACAAACTAGGGCATGCCTTATGCCAACAGGTCATCTGTGGCTGTTGCTGATGGTAATGTGCACATGTCACAGACAGATGACACAGTGGCACTTTTAGCAGCACTAACATTTAAGGATATGCATCCATACCATACATATGAATGATGGTGAAGAAACAAGCTGAACCTCCATGACCATCTATGCTTAGTACTGGTTATCCTGTTGGTGCGTGGAGTACATCTGTCTGGTGCACTGCTTTTGAATGCTCCCAAACACCATAGGGGAGAGACATGTTGGTGGTCATTGTCAACATGACTCCAGGTTTTTCCTTGACCTTTGTAGCACACTTAGGATCAATCAGAGGACATGCAGGTCAATGAGGCAGATAGATCCACTGCACACATCATGGGAGAGGTGGTGGTCATGCTGCATGGCCTGTGTGAGGACATGCATCAGGTGATGTACCATGGAGCAACTGGTGGTGCATACAGAGTGACATGGCACATAGACATCTGGAGTAAATATACTTCCTGAGAACACAATAATCAACATTGTATCCATTGGTGTATTCATGAGGATTATGACAAATGTCTTCCATTGTGTCTTAGCAGGATATACCAGCCGTGGCCATGCACATGTAGAGATGCGTGAATGAAGGCCACTGGCTGAGTTTATACTGATAGCGCACTTTGATTAGAAGTTTGCATCACTGACAGTTTTGGCCATGGTAATCATCACACCACAGGCATTGACAATCTTATGGTTTTGGCTGACAACACTAATATGGTTCCATTGGGAAACCTCTTCAGGCCATCCACTCTGGCCCCCACAGTTTCTACACCTCCCTTTCACTATTGGAATCAGAGTGCTTTTCCTAGCTGTGGCCATCCTTTGGATCATGAATATCATCCAGTTATTGCACTAACTTGGGGAGCTACCCTGCGGTTCCAGTACAATCTTCAAAATTACTGCACTATCTCTCCAGCAGAATACAGTCAGCTCTGACACTATAGGGCTACGTGGCATATCTGGCCAATATTCATGACATGAAAGCTCCACCCCTGTTACAGGAAGATACAAACTGCTACCCACCTCAGTAGCTAACATATCTACCTCTTGTCTCAGTTAAATCTATGACAGCATTGCGTCATCTGTCACTGTGCCCCACTCTACCTGTGCAAAAGATGATGATGATGACTGTGGGCTTTCCACCTACCTGGTTGGTGTGGGTAAGGAAACTCCTGTAGTACAGCATGGCTATTCAAGCACTATAATGCATAGCCTGGATGTGTTAATGTAGGCATCAATTTTATTCTGTCTTGTCATTGCTATGTATCATATCTGTAGATAAGACACTGCCATGTTGACAGTGCCACAGTGTATTATGTCTGCCTCTCTTCTGCATAGTCACTGTTGCAAACAGTTCTTCTGACAATTGTGTACCCAACTCCTCAAACACTGTTGCAACAGATCTGCCAGGCAGTTTTGTGATGTTCCCAAGGTGCCTTTGCTTCCATACCACCATACTGTGTACCATGGCACACACTGAGAATAACTGACTGCAAATCTTAGGTGTGTATTGCATTTCCCCACTAGATATATCCGGAAACATGCCTTCAGGAGTTTGAACACACACATTTAACAACATTCTATGTCTGGCAATGTATGTCGCTATATTACATCTTAACCATGTTCTAGAGGTTTTAGACAGGGATCATCATTCACAGTTCCATGGCATAGTTCATGTTATCACCTGTAACACACAACAGTATTCAACATTATAAATGTCCTGCTATGTACTTCAAGAGGAACCAGTATTCTTAGCCTGTGTAGCTGGTAATGTGAGTGCCTAACAAGCAGACGACCTTATTGAAGTCACCCAGCATTAAATGCTGGAGGCCACATGGTTGTCAGACACAGAAATAATGGCACTGCCTGAGTGGTACATAGACACATTGCATACAATACCCTGTGCATTAAAAATCACATGGCAGTTGAAAAGAAGCCCTTTCAGTTGATGCACCAGATACCTTGTGAAGCAGGTAGGGCCTTAATAGCAATGTGGATACAACCAATGGCCTCAGGATTTTTGGAATACTGACTAGGTCATAAAAAGGCCACAGGTGGTGGTGGTTCACTCCTCTGCTGTCTGTAGAAATCATACATCCTTCTCTACATGCTGCAACATCACATTAAGGAACTGGTACAGGATCTGTCAGGCTGATGTCGGTGAAATTCATAACATGCTCCTTGTTAGATACTGATAGGTACCTATTGCAAGGATACTTAATTTAATGTAAATAGCTGTATCCACTGAGGCAGGTAGTCCATACACCCCCCTTGATTTCATTCATGGGCAGCACAATCCTGTATGATATCTCTGTACACATAGTGCTATCTCTCGTTACTCAGCTAAGAATGCTATTGTTCCTAGCACAGTAGTTTGAGTGAAGTTCCTGTACACCAAGGAAACCTGGTATTCTGAGTAAATGAGCACTACTACATACTTGAACTATCTACGTTAGTTAATTGTATTCTGTAGTATTACTGTACTGTGTAATTCTATTGTAAAATCAAACTATTGCTTATTGGTGTACTTGCTCTCAATGTGTTTTGATTTTCTTGTTTGTATTTGCCTGACTGGACAGGGTCAAGGCTGAAAAGGGTCTTTGGTCTTGTCCACCTACCCAGTTAACAAATGCTAAATAACATAAATAATAAACATGTCGCTGTTAGTGGTGAATTTATACATCTACGAACCACTTCACCATGTTTGATTTCATCATTTGAATGTAGGGTAGATCGTATTGACATGATGTTCCTTCTTTGTATGCGATTATGCAGTAATTTGTATACCACAAATACCATGCTATTTATCCTATAACGTGGTCATGTTACTTGTGTCTCTGAATCGCTCCTTCTCTCTGAGTTGACATTTACCATGCCATTACCCCCATAATCCTACTAATAACATGAAGGCTTGAAATAAACCTATAACAGCTCCACAAAACTAATCTCTAGTTACAGAGGCTGCAATAATATGTAAAAATTCTCATAAAACAACATTTGTCATTATGTGTTGTTGAATAAAAATCATGTATATAGTAAATAAAGAGGTCAGGTAGCATTTAATAGGCCCTTATTTTTCCTGGGGGACATCACTCCAACTTAGCCCATGTAAAGTCAGTAAAGGATAATTTTAGCCAGTGCTGCTAAGCCCAGTACTATAAATGAGGATGGGATCAATATGGATCATGAAATGTTTGATACTGTCAAGTATTTCACGTTTGAAAGTATTAATATACTGAAAAGCTACATTAGAACGTATAAAATACTGATACAAATCCTGTATGTTCTGTACAGTGTAAATTTTAAAATAAAAATGTTCCTTTGTTCCTTGGTTGATTTGAATGTAGTTCTAGTAAAACATGAATGGCTATTATTTCTAAGGTGATAACCTAACTGTTCTTTCTCTCTGTTTAGATCCATAAACAAAAGGTATTTTATTGAAACTTACTGGGTTATCTGGAAGTGCTGCTAAGTGTATCAGTCAGGAAAAAAAACATCTTTCTGTTTCAGAAATACTATGTCTGGCTGCAGTAAACTGTGTACTGCAATAGTACAA